>NC_056726.1:158529509-158667009 GCF_019279795.1 Protopterus annectens | reverse complement strand
TTCCAGCTGCACTCTTTAAAGCCTATCACCCTTCACACATAATAATGCACATGTATCTATACATGCATTCTATAGCCTAGAACCACCTAGATGCTATTTGTCCTCACACTACATAAGTCATTATTGGAACAGAAACTTTGCAATGCCAAAACTATTTAGAAAATGCTTTATGTGCACTTATTTGACAAATCAGTGTTTTCTTTGTATTTTCTTCATAGCAATGCACATTTTCTTCATAAAATTATACCGTTCCAGATAGGTGATTGAAAATAATGATGCTGGAAATCATTTCAACTTGGCCCTATAGTCAAACTCTTTTAGGGAAACACATCAAATGAATGGCCATTTGGTAAAGTGTCTCTCTATGATATCTTAGAATGTCAGTGACTTTAGGGTCAGAATTGAGGTTTGGGTTGGATTTAGATTTAAGTGTTAGTTTTATAGGTTCATAGGTTCATAGGTTCATACTAGGCTATCTGCCCAAGGGCATTTATAAGCCTAGCCCATAGTTATGTGGCTTTCGCCACCCCTTTAGTTTGAATAAAAACTATGCCTATCATTTTGCTGTGCCTCTGTCAAGCAGTGAGTAATCCCTGGGGTATATCTGCAATCTCCCATCCATTGGTCAAGATTCCTCTTGAACAAGACCAGAGAGGTGCTCTGCCTCACATGTTTTTGTTCCACAGCATAGGAGTCTCTGGGTGATGAATCTGTCCCTCCAGCACGTTCTATTTATAACCGTGTCAAGGTTTAAGTCTCCGCCCTTGTGGTTCTGAGGGATCTAGATTTTTGAGGTGAAGCATATTCATCAAATCTGGGTTTGACATGGCCTTATATGTCAGGCACAGGTCACCTCTGAGCAAGCGGTATGAGACTGAATAGAGCTGGAGTTCTTTCAGTCGGGCAGCATAAGACATATTTTTGAGACCCTTTATCCTTTTGGTGAGGAACTTTTGGGGCCTTTCAAGCTGCAGCAGGTGTCTGGTCAGATACATTGGCATTGTACTCAATCATAGGTCTAATAAGTGATGAGTACAGGGGACGATGACCTCCCTTGATCTAGATGTGAATCCCTTCATGATCAGGTGGGTGATATAGAAGGTTTTCCTAACTACTTTAGCAACATGAGTGTCAAACGAAGGCTACTGTCAACCTGGGTCCCCAGATCTCTGATGACTTTTTCTGTGCTCAGTGGATTGCCACCTATATGGTAGCTAGGGGTAGCCTTGTTTTTCCCAAAGGGTATGACTATGCATTTTTGGCGTTTAACTTCAGGCCATGGCTCTGGCACCAGTTATCCATTTCTGTGAGGCCCTTCTGGAGGATATCTGTGTCAGATGTGTTTTCGACTATGGTTTGCAGTCATCTGCAAACTTTGTCAGCCATAACCCTCCTGTGTTTGCTTGTACTTCAGAAAAGTAGATGCCGAACAAGAGTGGACCCAGGACTGAGCCCTGTGGGACACCACTTGTGACAGGCTTTGAGTCTGACATGGCTCCAGCAACTCTGACCCTGTGGGTTCTGTCACTTAGCCAGTTTGCAACCCATCTTGTGATGTATGGGTTTACATTCAAGCTGATGAGTTTTTCGATGATACCTGAGTGGGGTATTGTGTAAGGCCTTTGCCAGGTCGAGGTAGGCTGTATGGACTGCCTTTCCTCATCAATGGCCTTGGTGACTGTCTCGAAAAGTCAACCAAGTTTAAGAGGCAGGATCTGCGTTTGACAAAGCCAAACTGAGTTGGATCCAAAGTCTGCAAGTTCCCTATGTCTTTATTTATGAGTTCCATTATGATCCTCTCCATGGCTTTGCAGATAAGGCTTGTCAAGCTAATGGGGCGGTAATTTCCAGGGTCTGTGGAGGCACCGCCCTTATGAAGTGGGACCACAGTCCACTCCTTGATCCTGAGGTGAGGCTAAGATTAAACAGCTGTCCTAACTGTGGGTTTAATTCCTCATTGAGTTCATGAAGCACACAGCCGGGGACACCATCCGGTCCCATGGATGCTGTGTTTTTGCCTTAGTGAGGGCAGTTCTCACCTGAGATGTTTGGGGGCTACAATCCTCTGGAATAGATATCTCTCCTTTTGGGGAGGGGAGAAGTTTGCACTGAACCTGTCAGCCAGTATGTTGGCAATGTGTGTAGGTTCAGTAATTTTCACATCATTTTGAACTAATTCTGAGCATATCTGGGAGTTTCCTCCTAGGTTTCTAACATAGCTAAAGAAGGCCTTATGATTCTCTTTAGAGTCCTTGGCGATTTTTCTCTCAAAATTTGCCTTGGATGATTTTATGAGAGCTCTTAGTTTTTACTTATAATGATCAAAGGTGTCTTACCTTTCAAGGATTTTGCTCTATCTTGTAGTAGCTTCCTCCTTTTGTTGTAGAGCTTGTTTATGGCTGGGGTCCACCAGACTGGACGCTTGCCTTTGGTACAGAGAGTCTTAGTTTTGTTTGGGATTGCCTGATCCATGCAGTCCTGTAGGTGCTGGTAGAAGGCATTTGTAAGTGATTCAGCGGTTTGAGTAATGTTTACCACTGGCTCAGGGGCCTTAAAGGAGACCACACTAGTTTTTAGAAGTGTGAAATCGGCTTTTGAGAAGTTTTTCACTGTGGTCTTTTTGTTTCAGGTGGGGCGGGATGAGGACCTCCAGCGAGATTAGTTTATGATCTGATCTCACCAGTGAGGGGTATACTTCGGTGTTGAACATTTTGATCCCATGTTCGTGATGATGAGATCAAGTATGTTTTCTCCTCTTGTGGGGATGGTGACTAGTTGTTCCATGGCATTTGAGTTTATGAACTCCAGGAATCTTTGGGTTAGAGTGTTCGGGCTTGAGTAGTGTTCCCAGTCTATATTAGGGTAGTTAAAGTCACCTAGTATGATGGTGTTTGGAGATACATTTATCCCTCCAATGTTTTCAGGAAGGCCATGTGAGGTTCCTGAGTTTGAGAGGGTGGCCTGTAACATGCTACAAATTGCAGAGCAGTCTTGCCTATGGTTAATTGCACCTGGATGGTCTCCGATGCATCATGCGTTGCCACCAACCTTGAGGTGTGGGTGTCCTTTATGAATATGGACACCCCTCCTTTCTTGGTGTTGTCCGGATTTTGGGGCGGAACGCATGATATGAGGTGAAACCTGTTAGTGCTGGGGTGCTCTCAGGAGCCTTGAACCAGGTTTCTGTCACAGCACAGACATCGATGTTCTCCATATTGAGAAGGGCCTCGAGTGCATCTTGAGATTGAGACTTCTGGCATTGAGCAGCATTACCCTTAGTTTTTTCCTTTTTGGTGTTCTAGGGTGGTAGGTTTAGAATTTGAGCCTTGCCTAAAAAGGCACTATGGGGTGGCAAGAGCCTTTGCCAATATCCGAAGCCCAGGGTGACAGGTGCAAGCCGTCCCTTGCGGCAGCGTGGCTTGTCCAGCATGTCATCCCAGGCAGACAGACATTGGATCCCCTTTGAATGACACCAGAATTTAAGCCAATTATTAAAGCTGATCATCTTATCACTGTATTGTGGCATCATTCTAGGTGAAGGTAGGATACTGCTCAAGGTCAGGGTCATACCTGCCTGGGCTACATAATCAGAGAGCTCCTCGATGTCCCTTTTCATGTAGTCTAAGGAGGTACGTCTCAGGTCGTTGACACCAGCGTGGACAATGACTGAGTCGTACCTGCTGTTGAGAGACCTGAGTGCTTGCGTTATGTGGCGGATTCTAGCCTGACAGGCAGCTTACTGTGACCTTCTCTTTACTCAGTCTGGTGTATGGAATCACCAATGACAAGTGTGTCTGGCATTTTGTTTGGCCTTAAGGGCTGTGACTGTTTGACACTCTGACTGTGTGGTCTATGTGTTGCATGTGTTGGGTGAGGTGGTAGTTGTTTGGGTGTCTGCTTTGGTGGCCTCTGCTGTTTTGGTAAATTTTTGATCAGAGCCTCCAGTATGTCTTTGTGTGAGTATGTGTATGATTTGAAGTTGTGATGGTACCATGTGTGACTGGGTATGTATTGTGTGTGGTTACCTTCTCCTCCTGTCTGGTCTTGCCAGTCCTATGTTGAGAGAGCTCAGCCTCCAGTTTGGCCATAGTTGCATCTCTCGCATGTATTTGTGTTTTGTGGGAGAAGGAGAGGATTGTCTGTGTACATGAGGCAGTTGTAACATTGCCTCAATATTCCCAGGTTCACCAGTTGAGCTGGAGAGGACACTAGCAACTGATCCCTCGACATACTAGAAGTAGTAGATAAAGAGACTTTCAAAGGACTCGGGAAGTGGGTTTTAGGCTGGTGGGGTACTATCTATAATAAGAGTGCTTTATCAAGGTGCAAGTACTGTAGGAGTAAGTGCTAGGCTTTACAGATAGAGAATAGTCTACTTGGGAATCAAGTAGAGATGAACTTTTCAGTTATAGGATATGCTGGTTAGATCAGCAGTACAGCTCGAGGAAGGTAGTTTTAAGGAAAATTGGAAGAGTGGAATTTAGATGGCCCAAATAGTTTAACCTTGTTTAACCGCTGCTCTTGTGTGCAACAGTGGTAACTCCAGCGCTTCTCGCGCTTAACGTTTTGCGTGTTTTATAGCAGGGGCTGAAGGAGCTAGGAATTGGCCCAAACGACCAATGGACTACTAGTTTCTGGCTGAAACTTCACCAAATCAGACAAAAGGCCGCTCAGTGCTTCCCACTCCCACTGGTAAGCAAAGAAACTTCCTCCTTCCTAATAAGGCAATGGATCAGTAACACGAACTAAAAACAAAGCCCAGTTATCATCAACTCTTAAACTGCTCTACTCTATTTCAGTAAGGCGGAAAACAAGAGATTTTTTGTTTTATTACAGAGACAAGGAAAAACAGACAGTAATTGCTGTAAATCGGCTGAGCTTTAGTGTGTAGCCTACAGAAACAATTTGCAACAATTAGTAACTTAAAGTGGAATAAAGAGTGTAAAATGCAGCAATCACTTAAAGTAGCAATAAAACAAATGCAGTTGCTAGCTTAAATAACAGTGGGAAAGCCACAAAAAATACTTATATCTGGTAGAAAGTCACTCTTTTAGCTCTCTGCTGCTTGGATCACCCTGCAGGCCACCACGAGGATCTGTGCTGAGTTGGTACAAGCTGGAAAACGCGTGTTTAGCGTGTTTTATAGCAGGGGCTGAAAGGAGCAATTGGCCCAAAACAACCAATGGACTACTAGTTTCTGGCTGAAACTTCACCAAATCGGACAGAAAGGCTGCTCAGTGCTTCCCACTCCCACTGGTAAGCAAAGAAACTTCCCTCCTCCCTAATAAGGCAATGAATCAGTAACAGGAACTAAAACAAAGCCCAGGGATCAGCAACTCTGAAACTGGACTACTCTAGTTCAGTAAGGCAGGAAAACAAGAGATTTTTTTTTTTGTTTTATTACAGAGACAAGGAAAAAAACAGTAAATGCTATAAATGCTGTAAATCTTTAGTGTGTAGCCTACAGAAACAATTTGCAACAATTAGTAACTTAAAGTGCAATAAACAGTGTAAAATGCAGAAATCACTTAAAGTAGCAGTAAAACAGGCGAAAATGCAGTCGCTAGCTTAAATAACAGTGGGAAAGCCACAAAAATACTTATATCTGGTAGAAAGTCACTCTTTAGCTCTCTGCTGCTTGGATCACTCTGCAGGCCACCACGAGGATCTGTGCTGAGTTGGTACAAGCTGGAAAACGTGTTTAGCGTGTTTTTATAGCAGGGGCTGAAAGGAGCTAGGAATTGGCCCAAAACGACCAATGGACTACTAGTTTCTGGCTGAAACTTCACCAAATCGGACAGAAAGGCTGCTCAGTGCTTCCCACTCCCACTGGTAAGCAAAGAAACTTCCTCCTCCCTAATAAGGCAATGGATCAGTAACAGGAACTAAAAACAAAGCCCAGGGATCAGCAACTCTGAAACTGGACTACTCTAGTTCAGTAAAAACAAGAGATTTTTGCTTTATTACAGAGACAAGGAAAAAACAGACAGTAAATGCTATAAATGCTGTAAATCGCTAGCGACTTTAGTGTGTAGCCTACAGAAACAATTTGCAACAATTAGTAACTTAAAGTGCAATAAACAGTGTAAAATGCAGAAATCACTTAAAGTAGCAGTAAAACAGGCGAAATGCAGTCGCTAGCTTAATAACAGTGGGAAAGCCACAAAATACTTATATCTGGTAGAAAGTCACTCTTTTAGCTCTCTGCTGCTTGGATCACTCTGCAGGCCACCACGAGGATCTGTGCTGAGTTGGTACAAGCGGGAAAACGTGTTTAGCGTGTTTTATAGCAGGGGCTGAAAGGAGCTAGAACTGGCCCAAACGACCAATGGACTACTAGTTTCTGGCTGAAACTTCACCAAATCGGACAAAAGGCGCTCAGTGCTTCCCACTCCCACTGGTAAGCAAAGAAACTTCCTCCTTCCTAATAAGGCAATGGATCAGTAACAGGAACTAAAAACAAAGCCCAGGGATCAGCAACTCTGAAACTGGACTACTCTAGTTCAGTAAGGCAGGAAAACAAGAGAATTTTTTTTTTTTTTTTTTACAGCGACAAGGAAAAACAGACAGTAAATGCTATAAAACAATTCACGCAGTGCAAGCTGGCACACTTGAGTATGTAGCAATATTAGTCCACACACAGTATGAAAAAATGTAATTAAATTAAAAAGGACTAAAAGCAAGTGCAGAAAGGGTTTATTAGAGAGAATGTAAAGAGAAGGGACTGTCCTAGATCAAATCTACAGTGGGGCGGCACTGCAAAAGCCACCAAATTTAAACTACATCCAAGAACAGGGAGGGGTGGGAAGACAGTTTCAACAGAGCTAGATCTGAGAAATCAGTCCCAAGTTATAACAACCACAATAAAATGAAGGAAATATACTTAAATCAGCTTATGTCCAGTTGATGTATGCAGACAAATCTCAGTAGCAGCAACTCTACTTAAAATGATTACCAGAGATGTAACCAACACAGGTTTTAAAGTTATCAGAATACCCCAAGCTAATTAACACTTAAAGGAATTTCAGTGCAGTTTAACAACTAGTGCAGAGCTTCAGACACACACACAAGACAGTTTCAACAGAGCTAGATCTGAGAAATCAGTCCCCAAGTTATAACAACCACAATAAAATGAAGGAAATATACTTAAATCAGCTTATGTCCAGTTGATGTATGCAGACAAATCTCAGTAGCAGCAACTCTACTTAAAATGATTACCAGAGATGTAACCAACACAGGTTTTAAAGTTATCAGAAACCCCCCCAAGCTAATTAACACTTAAAGGAATTTCAGTGCAGTTTAACAACTAGTGCAGAGCTTCAGACACACACACAAGACAGTTTCTACAGAGCTAGATCTGAGAAATCAGTCCCCAAGTTATAACAACCACAATAAAGAGTTATTGATGGAGGCATTGTGCCATGCATGGAGCTGTGTTCAAGAGTTCAGAATTGCCTTTTGGCTTTTATTTTGTCCACCTTTGCAGAATATATTGTTGATTAACTACTTTTTGATTATTTTATTTTCTATATTAATTGCAGTTCTTTCTTTGTTGTCTATTATTCCTTGCATAGTTCTTTGCTAGCTGCTTGCATTTGCTGGTGTCTGGGGATAGAGAGGAAGCATTTCAACATGCATGTACTTCATGTTTAAATAACAGTATGAAGAGAGATTATTGGTAGTGGAAATGAAAAGAACTCCTGTCTTGATCAGTTTAACCTGCTTCGAAACTAAGCTGCTAATGAGTAAAATACAAGTGCCTGACAACTTGCTGAATAGTAAGGAGAACCAACGCTCATGCAGTGGTAACGAAGAAAAAAAACACCAGCTTATTATTCACCTTCGTAGGTGTAAGATAAAAATTAGAGCTCCGTACTCCTAATGAAGTAAAAAAAAAAAAAAAAAACTTTTTATATAGAAAATGTACACAGCAAGCAGAACGGTCAAGCGCTTTCATCGCAACACACCCGGGACTTCATCAGAACCATTAACGAAGTTACAAGAATACATTTAAATTAGACATTTAAAAATCATGTGATGCTTCAGAATTAATTAAATAAATAGTCACAGATGTTTAAAGCAACAGTCGTTCCTACCCTATATAGAGCAGGAATAACTGTTGCTTTAAATATCTGTGACTGTTTATTTAATTCTGAAGCATCACATGATTTTTAAATTTCTAATTTAAATATATACTTGCAACTTCGTTAATGGTTCTGATGAAGTCCCAGGTATGTTGGGATGAAAGCGCGTTACCGTTTTGTTTGCTGTGGGTTTTTATACTTCATTCGGAGTATGAGGTTCTCATTTTCATCTTATACCTATGAAGGTGGATAATAAGTTGATAGTTTTTGCTTTATTACCACTGTCTGAGCGTTGGTTCTTCTGACTAGTTTTGCTGTTGACTGCATGGACCTACACTGTGGTTGTTTTTATTAAGTTCCTAAATGGTGATATAGTATGCTGAAACTCATAGCAAAGAATGCAGAATCCTGATATGTCAAAAACTCTACAGCATCAAACTCAAAATGTGTACTAATAGTATACATGTACTACAAATATATACAGTGCTTACACATGGTCTGTTGTCAAATAATATTAGAACTTGGAAAAAAGCATTAACATGAGTCCTGCAGGGTGGGGGGTGGTCCAGCTCTGTACACATTGCAAGTGAGGGGATATTTTGATTTTAACATTTTAACAATCTGACATTTCAATACTTTGCAGTCAGTATTATGACTTTCAGTAAACTACCATTCTTTAAGTTGTCAGGAACTCATAAAATCCATAGCAGTATTGCATTAAATCCAAAATGAGCAAAACATAAACCACCTTAATAGAATCTAAAATTGTTTTTTTTTTTTTGGCAGAATGCCAATCCCCATATCCTCACACCCATTACTTATAAATACTAGCTCTGAGACTACTAAGAGAAAGGCTACAATTTACTTTAAAGTAGATTTTTTCTTTTCTTTTCTACTCATTCTCTCTATCAGTGTAATCCCTCTTCACAGACTGGCATTAGAAGCAATTAGGGGAAAAATAGTCAAGTGCAAGATAGTCAGACAAAAACAACCAAGACAAAAGATATGCAAGTATCGGATCTTGATGATTTGTCTATTGAACATTTAAGGTGAAACTCACACTCACATCACAAACCTTGACCCCATAAGCAAAACAAAGAAAGTACAAATACATGAAACTATTTTTATTTTTCCAGCAATTAATTAGAATTAACTTCTGTCTGCAAGTATGCCAAATTTAACCTGCTAAAGTGATATGCTGACATGAAGTTCATATGCAAATGTATAATTATTCCATTTTCAAAACATACATTTAGTGCACATTTTGCTATTTAAATACAATGTCAGGTCTCCCAAACAAATATTCACAGTCTGTTAAAATGCTATATATCAGCTTTCCCACTCAAATTGCTCCCATCTTGTTATATAATATTATCAATCATATCCTAGACAAATGTCTTTAGTTTGTTTAAATACTACCTCAGGTCTCGTTTGATAACTGGGCATATCCCAAAGTAGGACCAACTTAACTAATAACAACGTAAATAGTAAAAAGCAAAATAAAAGTTCATAAAATATGTACAATAATGTTACAGAGTCAAACATTCACTTGAATCAGACAAGAGAAAAGATGCCAGCCTGTCCTGTAAAATGTTTTAGTAACCTTGCCAATAAAATTAAGGCTACAGATAAGATTATTTTCTATTTTGTCTAGAACATTAGCAGCCCTTTTGATGATGATAAACCCATCCACATCTGCCAAGATATTGTTGTTCATTTCTTTTTTTTTTTCTCAGTTGTTTTTATTGAAAATGTTAACAACAAAGCATTCTTCTTCTTTTGGCTTTTCTGAGTTAGGGGTCACCACAGTGGATCACCTGTCTGCTCATGATTGGTAGTAGAATTTTACAGTGTCGAGTTGCCAGCCCAGTGCCCAACCTTCCACGGAAGGTGCACACACGCACACACTCATGCCTAGGGCTAATTTAGAGTGTCCAATCCACCTACAGCATGTCTTTGAGATGTGGGAGGAAACCGGAGCACCTGGAGGAAACCCACATGACCGCAGGGAGGACATGCAGACTCCACACAGAAGGCACCCCAGCAGAGGATTGAACTGGAGAACCTCTTGCTGTGAGGCGACAATGCTAACCGCTGCACCACCGTTGCCGCCCGTTAACAACAAAGCATTAATCTATGATAATAGAAATATTATAAAACAAAAATACATATCTAAAAGAACAATAATAAACAGCAACTAAAATAACTATTCACAATAGTGTCTACTATAAAACAAAGCTTTTTAATCAGAAAAAAAAATTTGATAAGTAGTTGTTAGTTAATTATTAAAGTCTGTTTATGCACCAGTTCTTTGAATTTCAACCATATATTATATGAAGAGGTGATTCTAGATGTTCTTGTCTTGATCATGATAAGTTCAAGATGACAGACTTCAGTTGCCAATGTACAAATTCCCTCGTAGTAGGAGTAGTCTGATTCTTCCAGTTCTTGGGGAAGACCTTTCTTGTTAATGTTAAGATACTTCATAAAATAGGGTATTTTTATTTCTGTGATACAAGTGGGGATAGGTGTATTAAATAAAATAAGAGATTTGGTCAGCATAAATTTATCATTGAAAACAGAATGAAAGAGAAAATTCATGGTATCCCAATATGTTTTAAGATTTATACAATCATAAAACGTATGCTGCCAATCAGCTTTAACATTTACTTAACATTTCCTGCATCCTGTGTCTTACTTCTGCATCAATTGATGTGGTGTGACAAAGGTTCTGTGTAAGATCTTCCAAGAGAATATGTTCCACCTTAGTGATAAAGTAGTTTGTTTTGAAGTTTTGAGTATTAGTTTTTCATTATCTTCTCTTGGGGAGTTATTATTAATAAGTCTAAAATGATCCCAATAGCTTTCTCTGTGACATATTACCGATTTCTTAAGTACCTCACATATTTTAGATAGAAGTCCCTTTCCAGTTACATTCTAGTGCATTAGAATAATGAGTAAATCAATGAATGTGGGGAAAGAATTTCTAACTGTTGGTTGTAGTAGATTAATCTTATGTTCATCTAATTGTCTACATTTTAAAATTTCTGACCACATATCTTTGCTTAACTCAGACTTATTAATGATATGGTCAACATTTTGTAACTTCCCATTGTCTAATAATTGATACCAGTATAACAGTTTTTTCCATTTAAATAGAGTCATTGTTGTTGGATTAAATGTATTAATACTAGTTTGAGTATAGGCAATAGGAAATACAAAAAAATCCATGCTTTGCATTCAGGGTTCCTGAAAATGAAACTTTTAAAACAAGGTTATTATCGTATTAATATAATAAGCATTATCTGGCTTGTTTTTGTTTTCTATAAAACAGTCTATTACTAACCAATAAAACTTATTAGTAGCTATTTTAGTATGAAATTATTTTGTTAAATTATTGGATTGACACCAAATACCTCTCTGATTATCTTTCCATTTGACTTTATAATTGTTATTTAACCAAGAAATTATTGTCTTATCAATTGAGGATAAGGAATATGATTCTAAATCTGGAAGACCAATGTCACCCAATGTCCAATCTCTAATGTGATAATTTAAAGCCAATCTAGGCTTATTAGGAAACCATAAAAATCTCAGATGTAAAGAATTATATTCTTTTATATATTCTTGGGGAGTGGGAGGGATAAAGTTTGCATTATATATCGAATTTTAAAGGATGGTCATTTTAATTAAGGAGAGTCACTTTCTTCCATTTATTGAGTTTATTTTATGAAATTTAAGTTACTATTATAATCCAGGGTTGTTATATTGTTAATATTATCAGACAAGATTGTCCCTAAGTAAGTAATTTTACCATCCTTCACAGTGTATTTATGTAATTTCTTATCTATTTTATTAATATTGTAATTAACAGGTAGTATTGTAATCTTATTCTAATTAAAACTGAGTCCCAATTTCTCCTGGCATATTTCTATTGCTTGGAATACTGCAATAAAAGAAGAATTGCAAACAGTCAAAGCTAATATGATGTCATCTGCAAATAGTTGTATTTTGGGGTTTAAATCATTATTTATTAGTATGCCTTTGATGTTTTATTTGGGCTTATATAATTTGCAAAAGGTTCCATAGCTAGAGCAAAAAGTAATGAGGGAAATGGCAACCCTGTTTTGTAGCTTTAGTAATCATGATTGATTGGGTAGTATATGAGCCTATCTTAATGAATGCAAAGTAGCTTTCATGGAGAAGTTTGATTAATTGTAAGAAATTGTTTGAAAATTTACATTCCTGCAGTACTAATAGTAAGTACTCCCAATTAACTGAATCAAATGCACTATTGCTATCCAGACTAACCAAAGTTAGTTCTTTTTTGAATTATTAGTATAATCAACTATTGATAGTATTCTCTTGCAGCGGTAGCGTTGTTGCCTCACAGCAAGAGGTTCTCCCGTTCGATTCTCGGCTGGAGTGTGGGGAGTGCCTTCTGCATGGAGTCTGCATGTCCTCCCCATGGTTGGGTGGGCATTCGAAAGACATTTGTAAATGGGCATGCCTTCGTTGACAGTTGAACATCGAGTTGGCACCTCGCTGTTTGTCAAAAATCTACTGCCAATCATTAGCGGACCGGAGTTCCGCTGTGGCGACCCCTAACCGGGAAAAGCTGAAAGACAACAACATTCTCTTGATATTCTCATAGGTGTTCCTGTTCATTATAAACCAATTGTTTATCAAAACTGGAAGAAATTGTTGTGTCCAGATGCATAGATTGCCATGAATATGTTCTAATCTGCGTTTAATAATGAAATTCGTCTATATGAAGAACATTGTGTTGAGTCCTTGTCAGGTTTTAAAATTGAGAATATTAAGGTATATTTCCAGGATGGTGGTACCTTTGTAAGTCCTTTAACTATTGAAATACCTCTAGTAAAACACACAAAGCATCATTAGTCATCATTTTGTATAGTTGGGGTATTATACCATCATTTCTAGGTGCCTTATTGGGTTTTAATTTATTAATTTGAATTTTGAGTTCAGACATTGATACATGCTTGTCAATTATTTTTATTTGATCCTCTGACAGTCTACTTTCAGTATTTTTTAATAAATGTTTTAATTAGATCTTGTGTATCCATTATTGGTTTGTGTTGATGAATCTTACTAAAATGAGACCTGAAAACATCCAGAATATCTTCTATTTCAGTAACCTCCTTTTTACTGCTAGAGGAGTATAATTTTTGATGTGGTTAGATTTAACAATCTTTTCTGTTCTAGTAGTCAGTTTATGCATGGATTTAGGATTTATGGAGTAATTAGCTATTTTAATCTTTTCTAAATTTGTCATAGTTTTATGTTTTAAAATTTCTAAATATATACTGTTCAAACTATTTATTTCTTCCATTACATTATTATTTCCTTTTTGGCTGTCTAATTTTTAACTTATCAAATTTCTCCTGTAAATCTATTGATTCTTTGTCCCATTGTTTCTTTTTTGTGCATACCAAATTGTAATTTTGCCAAAAAGGTATGCTTTTAAAGAGTCTCATACAAAAATCTCTTATGTGTTACCTGTATGATTAATTATAATAACAGTTTGAATCTCTGTATTAAAGAACTCCTTAAAGTCTTTCAGATCGGTTATATATGTAGGAATCCTTTTAATTGAGATGTTATTGCCAGAATTCAACATAACTTCAAATGTTATCAAGTTATGATCCAGTAGTGGGCAAGAGACAACTTTAATGTTATTTATCCTACTAGTGATCTCATTTGAAACATATACTCTATCAATTCATGATTGTGTCCCATGCGTGTATAAGAGATGTGTAAAGAAGAGTGAGTCTGATACTGAAAACTCATTAACATTCTCACATTATTTAGTTCAGTGAACTCCATCAAAGCCTTGACTGAGGCAGGGTTCTTCCTTTTACAGCTAGTGTTGGTATCCTTGTCAGTTAAAATACAGTTAAAGTCACCTGCAAAAATAATGTTTCCCTTTGATATTTGTACTATTTCTCCCAACTGTTGTTTAAATGTCTGTAGTCCCAATCCAGGTATCCATTAGACATTAATAAAAGTGTATAGTTTCCTTTGAATCTTTAAAGTCACTGAACAAAACATGACATTTTCATCACTAAATATATTCACAATTTTAGGTAGAGGCAAAGAATTTTTCCATAAGATAGCCAGCCACCCCTCTTTGATTTTGTTTAGACTGAAAGCTAGTCAATGCAGAATAGTGTTTAGTATTGGTTGTCCCTTTCTTGACTGCAAAAAAGAGTCAGATTCCATTTACTGACAGCAAATTTGTGTGCATGCTTTATATCTAAAGTTTTTTTTCATATGCAGGGGTTTAATGGTGTGTCCAAATTCCCCAATTATAGTTATTCTCATTCCCTACATTGCTAAATTGGTTACCTCTATTTTCTGCCCAGTGCTGCAAGGCTGAAACCTTCCACATCTAGCTATAATCAGAGGGTCTATATTAAAACACCGAATGTTCAAAATTTCGAGTGTTCTAATATCAAACCCTATGAATCTAAAATATAAAACATTGAACATACAGAACAGCAAATTTTTTCCTAGGAAAAAAATTTGCTGTTCCAAAACACATGCACACAACACAAGCACACCAAACAAACAGCAATCCACACACATACACCTAAACTCTTACACCTAACCCTACACTAAACTATACATACACCACTAACTATCCACTTACCTTAACCCAAACCCTAACCCTAAGGTCCTTCACTATCGCACAGTCACCTCACCCGTGCCCTAACCCTAACGCACCTACCCTGCCTTAACCTTCACATCCACACAATTGCACACTTATCTGTCCTGCACCCTAACCCTAATTCACCTAACCTACCCTAACCCTCACATCCACACAATTGCACACTTACATGAACCCAACCCGTAACTTTCCACCACAGTGCTGAAAATACCAAAGCAACAGAAACGGACAACCAAATTCTTTCCCTAGGAAAAAGTTTGGTTTTGTATTTCTTTGATATTTTCAGCGTTCGCTGAAAATGGGTCGATATTAGAACACTTGAAATTTTGAACGTTTGGTGTTCTAATATAGACCCTAATCAGAGCAGGGTTGTGCAAAAACAGCTCAATGCAAGGATATGCAGAAACACCACTAACAAATACACTTTCAGCCATTGTATTTCACTTAATTTGCATGTCTAAGGATTTTTTGAAATGTATTTTTATGCCCCTCGATGTCTGCTGATCATTCACCCGTTGCTGTGACCACACCCATTCATTTCTCATCACAAGGTAGACTAGGTCATTGTGAGACTTTAATCCATACTTCTTCTTTTATCCATTTTATGACCCTAATTCCAGGGTGTGGAGTCTGCACGTCTTCCTTGTATTCAAGTCGGTTTCCTCCTGGTGCTCTGGTTTCCTCCAACATTCCAATGACATACATTAGGTAGACTGGACATTCTAAATTGGCCATAAGAGTGATTGTGTGGTGTGGAAGAACTACTGCAGCAGGGATAGCCACCCAGCAGTGTAAACTATGGCTCTACATGATTGTCATTATTGAAGTGACACCCAACCACATGTGCAAAAAAAGGAAAAAAGGTGTTGTGGATGGATGGATTTTTTGGCATGTTCAATAGATATTCTTCTTACACTTAACTCAAGGTAAGCTATGTTATCAGCAACAGTAAATTTCTACTCAACAGACCTAATTAAATAAACATATTTTAGCATATTTTTCACTTTTTCTGTTCTCTGTGTCTGCTCTTATAACTAAGTATGCATAATAAAAATTTTACTTTGATCTTTGCAGCCTTACTTTGATACTATTAATTTATAATATATACAAAAATGGGTTGTGAAGCTGCATTTTATTGCTTTAGGCAAAGGACAATGACTTGCACTGTGTCAGCATGGTCCATTGTCCATCTTTTTAAAAATAAAAGAAATGCAAATCAAATATATGATAGTGTATTGCTTTAAGGAAGGATCCCAGGGCAAAGCTATTGGCTTCATGCATACAGAATCAACCATCACGTACATACTACTGAGAGTTAAAAAAAAAAAAAAAAAACAGAAGGTTCTAAAAAAATTAATAGGAAAAAAGGCAAATAAAATTGGGACTTCTAAGTACTGAAACATACCTGTAGGAACACGGTCTATATAGTTACCTTCGAATTTATTATTTGTGCATGCTTTCAACAAGGAGAAAAATGTCAGTGAGCACAAATCACTGAATAAAAATGGTACAACATCCTCAGATGTCCCAGAAGCCATTGTATACTGCATATAGCTACTATTCTAACATTTTTGTACCTGCAGATGTCAGCAGTGCTCTGCAGTGCTTTCAATATACAACTGTAGCTTCTGCATATCACAGATTTAAATTTTGGGCAACACAGATTAAAATCATTCCTGGCTAGTGCCACGCTTCTTATGATAAGCTCATCATATCATTTGCTAAAGCATGATCTTTGATTATATCTGCAGATTCTTTTACCATCAAATGAAGTACCTGCACGGGGCTTGTAAATGAACGGTATTGTACCCAAGCACCAAAACTACTGACCTCAAGCAGAGGCTGAGCTTTTGTAAGTAATAAAATCCACAATTAACAATGCCAGCTGCTCAGTAGGAAGTTTAATCATGGGTCTCACTGCTTAAATTAGGCACCGGATCATTCTTAGACTAACCTTCCACAAAGGTCAGGATGCCTACAGCAGTTCTCCATTTGTGTGTGTGTGTGTGTGTGTGTGTGTGTGTGTGTGTGTGTGTGTGTGTGTGTGTGTGTGTGTGTGTGTATGCGTGCATGCATTTACATGTTTGTGTCTGTGTGCATGTGTATGTTTTCGTGCACACACATGTTTATGAGTTTGTGAGTGCTTGTGTGTGTGTGTGTGTATGCACACATGTGCATGTCTTATGCACACAAGGGTTTGTGTGTGTGTGTGTGTGTGTGTGTGTGTCTGTACGCATGTGCATGACTTTCTGCACATGTGTTTATGTGTGTGTATGTGTCTGTACGCATGTGCATGTCTTTCTGCACATGTGCGTATGTGTGTGTTTGTGTATTTGTCTATGTGTCTGTAAGTTGTTAGCACAAATTGTTAGCACTAATGGGATAGGGAAGCTGTTTGCAAGACAACAGCAATATTTGTTTTATCAATTATTCCACTGACTGTAACCTGTTGTTCTGCTTTCAGGCAGACTGTCATCTCTAACACAACTATTACATTTGTGCATGCTGCATTTTCTAATGTTACCAAATCTGGCAATACTAATTTTTGTGAACCGTAGTTCACTCTACGTTTCAAAAAGAACACTGAGGTTGGTAAAAATTCTGGAGAGGTCACTGTAGTCTTTTAGTCCTACCCCTTTCCTTTTGTCTTTGGTATGCTACCATTTTCTATTGTCTGTTTCAGTGCAGAATACTTTGTAATCTGTCATGATAATGGCTGCTTAACTGCATGATATGATATTGTTTGGTCAAACAAAGAAGTGCTGTTATGGTTTTCCTTACTGCTTGAGTTGCAGGTTTTCAAGGATTGCAGGACGGCATCTCCCTTTACTGTACAGCTTTGGACATGTATATGTAGGGGGCCTTAGTGCACTGAATTTGTTGCAGGTAATTGCTTTTAAATAATCATAGAGTATTATCATTTATTTCAGCCTTATTTAGTTACACTAAATGGTCTAGCTGCCGTTTGTACTCCATCCATGAACAGTAGAATACCTCCTGTACACAACACAGGTACCTGCCTTACATTTCTCAATGGAAAGATGTGTTTTCAATAAGAGATGGCTGTGCTTATGTAATAGTCACCTCACAGACAGCTGCACAGTAGCAACAGATATCTGAGCTTCATGTGTTAGTAAATACTTGTCTAAATTAAGATCTGACTAACACACAGAATAAACATTTTATTCCTTCTGTTTTTTATTAAATGTATAGATAAAAGTTGTGCAGTTCAGAAATGCTTACGGTCACTTTCTTTTTTATTACTCTTTCCCCCCTTTTTGCTCGTCCTGTTACTGATTATGTCCTTTTCTTCCACTATTGACTATCATAGGAGGCAGTCATCTAGCTCCCCATCAAGGATTTAATTTCTGACCCAACTCCCTGCCTTTCTCAACTCTCATGTCTGCATTATGAAGCAGGATTCACTGTGCTGGCACAACGCTGCCTCTGAGCTTCTAAGAATGGACCCATATCTGACCGCAGTGCATACTCATGGCTTGATAAATCAGAGGACAAATATTTGTCTTTTTGTCCAGTAGTGAACTCTGCATCCACTTGGAAGTAGTACAGCAGTAGACATGGCTGCCTTCCTCCAACCAAGACGGGTGGACCAGTACCGGTCACTAACTTCAATCTCCACCTGATGACACAGGTCACTAATCAGTTCACACTTTGAGTTACCCATGTGTGATGTAAATTAACAATGCAACAGTATATCAAAGTAACTCACTTTGGTTCTTCCTGCATGAAAATTACTATGTCAACACCTAAATGCGGCTACCAGTGGCTAAATAGGTTGAGTCATGACCTACAGTTTAGTAGGTCATGGGTTCAAATCCTGGGTACTAATGATTTTTTGCTCTTCCCTTGCTCCCTCCCTTTCTCCTCTTCCACCTTATTTTTCCTTGTTTTTCTCAAACACCTCCCTGCCTCCTTTCCCTCTCCTCTTCTCCTAACTCTCATCCCTCTCTCCTCCCTGCTAACACCCTCAAGCATCCCATGCACTCTGTTATATTTCTACAGTAGGAATATATATTTGTAAATATTTCTTTATGTTTTATAACTTTTATTTGTGAATATCGTAAGCTGAATCTTTGAATGCTATGTTCTTATTTGCACTTCTGTATTACTATGTAAACTACAACTTTGACCATGTGTATTGTTGGTATGGAGCATTTATCTTGTGTATGTTTCATGGAGCTTTTCTCCCCAGGACTCCATTGAAAACGGGTTCTTCTTGGCCCAATGGACTACCCTGGTAAACCAACTGCAAATAAATAAATAACTAAATAAATAAATAAATGTAAAATAGTTTTCTGTGTCTACAAAATGGCAGATAATAAGCCTTATAGGCATCATTTCTTTTTTCAAACTTCCAAAATTGAAATCAGTCCATAGCTGTACCATATAAATCTATAGAGACTATAGGGGATTGAAAATAATATTCTGTTAATAATGCACATAATGACTGACAAGTGTTCTTTTCTAATACTGCTAGAGTAAAAAAAGACATTAGCATCTACAGTTCTGAAAAAAATCAAGTTGATCATTTTTAATATACAACAGTTGCTTAAGAGAAGCATTTTGTTTGAAAGGATTAGTACAAAGTAAAACTGTTGGGTTTGTTGGTTTGCGTGAAACCAGAAATGTGGTTAATGTGTGATTTTGTGCCTTATAGCAGTTTACAGCAGCTTTTAACATAGTATAACCCTTTTGTGACTAATTTTTAGTGATAATATATTTGAAATTAACATAATTTCCACCTAAAATTTGTAGGTAAACTTTTCAAATGGCTAATTTGACAAAGAAAGTAACTACTGACAGCTGGTTAAAATTTTATTGATGGTGATATGTGGTAATATTTGTCATTACCTTTGGAGCTTGCATGTCCTTCATGGCTCTCACTGAAACAAAGTCAACATTTTGATTTGTAAATTTATGAAGAAATAATCACATTACTGTTAGTGATATTTATCTTTTATCTCTTGCCATTGCAATGTACACTGCCTGTGTACCTGCATTTTTAAGAGTTCATTCATAATTCCACATGCATAATGACCTGCTTCACATTTCTGTTTTGATATTATCTCTTTCCTGTTTAGATTACACTTGACCAGAGGTGTATGTAAACAGTAAAGATGTATATTCAGTGTCCATCCTTGTCATTATTTTATTTTTCAGACTGAGAATCCCTTCCATCCAATTTTTAATTAATTAATCTATTTTTATATAATTAATATATTTTTTTTATCTGGAGCATTTCTCCCCGGGCCTCCACTGAAAACAGGCTCTGTGGAACCTAGTCGGACTTTCCCGGTCAACAAATGATAAATAAATTAAAAAAAATTAAAAAAAAATGTATTTTATTTTATTTCACTAGCTTACTCTTTTGTTTCCTATTGCTCTTTTCACCCTTGCCTTTCATATTGCACATCTGTTTATTCCGCTGGCATTGTCCTACTTTTATACACAAAATGCTTTGCAGTTTCTTTCTGCATTTCCTTGCATTTCATTACAGCAATCTGCTTGGATTAATCCTTTTTCTATCTTTTCAGTTACTTGACTTGAAAACAATACTATAATAATGCAGTACTGAAATAATGGCATTCTTTTTGTCTTGAGTTTTTGTACATTACACTCAATTTCTAAGATTCCCTGCCGCTCACTTCAAATAATCTCACTGTTCCTTGACATTTTTCATTTTATTCTTAGTCTAGATCCTTCCGTATAAGGAAAAAGAAGAGGTTTTTGCTTCTTGCAGATTTACTGGCAGGAGACTGTAATAGAGGGGAGCATTTATCTACAGTAATTTAAACATCTAAGAAACATAGTCCCGTGTCCTGTTCTACATTCCTTTATTCGCTCAGAGAGCAATAAGCATTTCTTACTTTCTGATTGGCTTGAGTACTGAAAGCTGTTCACAGATAATGTTTCCTAATTTAGAACGATCTCTCCAAGGAAAAAGCACTGCTCCTGGATAATCAATTGCACTTTTACTTTTTTCTTATTCAACCACTGTACTTCAGCACTTACTGAAGCTGTCTGCCAGGAAACATCTAACATTTCATTGTCGTATTTTGGGAGCATCTGAACTGTTACTGACAATCAGAATAGTTTGGAATGGTGGTGAGGAAGACCAGAAGTTTTTCTTTTTTGTGGGGAGGGGTATTAAAAACTTTAGCAATTTGCCATAATAGTTTCTAGTGCAGCTACAGACATCATTACAGGTAATCTGCCAGAACTGCAAATTGGAGGCAGGGCTAAACAGGGAGCTGAACAGGTAAACACACTAACATTTTTTTCCATTCCCTCTGACGGCCAGACATGCACAAGGTAGAATATCAGTCAATTATATGTCAAACAAATACTTTGTGCACCCACAGATTGGTAGAATTGTGCAGGTGGTTGTAAATCAATTACATAGCCCATTCATTTTCTTGCAAAGTTACACATCACACTAGTTCTGAAATTACTTAACTTTGATGTGAACTCTACACAGAAAATTATAGCTGAAATAATGCTATATTTGATCACATTATAATAAACTGTGTACTTTTGACACTAGAGAGCTAATCTGTACTGCATAGGCATTCAACAGATGAATCCAACTGAATTTTTAGACTGTCCTCTCTGATGTCTAATGGACCTAGGCATGTAATGCAGTTTTACTAGATCACCGAACTACTTGTGTCATTAAACAGCAACCTACTGCTTCAGTAGGGCGGCTATAAACAAGGCAAACTTAAAGTAATCAGATCTTTTCTATAACAAAATGAGACACTGTTTGACTACTTTATTTCTGTTAAAATAAGAAAGTGAAAAATGGCCATTGTCCTATAATATTTTTTTAGACAAGAAACTTTTCTAACTTTCCTCAGAGTGTTTCAAAATATTTGTATTTTTGAAAATAAAAACTTATATAACCAAAAAATTCAACAATAATGAGCTTTTATTTTATAAATATAATGAAAAATAATCACATAAACTGATTGAAACAAAGGTTAATTTGGCAAAAGGGGTGGCTCAGTGGTACAGCGGTTAGCATTGGCATTTCACAGTAAGAGGTTCTCCGGTTTGATTGTTGGCTGGGGTGCCTTCTGTCTGGAGTCTGCATGTCCTACCTATGTTCATGTGGGTCTCTTCCAGGCACTCTGGTTTCCTCCCACATTCCAAAGATATGCATCTGGAGCATTTCTCCCTGGTCCTCCACTGAAAATGGGGTCTGTCCCAGTTGGACTTTACTGGTGAAGCAATAAAATATAAATAAAAAAGCTCACACCTATTAAAATAGCATACTTTGTTTATCTGGAAAAGTGGAAACCCAAGAGAAACTGAACAAATGGAAACTAGGTTTTGAAGTGTAGTACTCTGTGGAGTTAATCTGAAAAATATAAATAAAATTATTTATTAGAGAGTAAAAGCAAACCAGGTAAAGAATAAATGCATGAGAGAGAAGATGGTGATGGAATAGGGCAAATGATAACACATCAGAGGGTTAGGAGAGTCTCGACAAAATCAAAATATGGGATGGAAGGAACATAATAGCCTGAAGTAAACTTACAGATGACCTTATTATCACAAATAGAAAAGAATGCAGGGAGGAAAAAAGGCTTTGCTTGGAGAAAATTAAGTTTTTATTCTTAAAAGTAAAACACAACAGAAACACACTCTATAACCTGGTACTGGACTTAATACTTCTGTTCACCCAAATATAACTTCATATTAAACACTTCAGAGCAATGTGTCTCAGTTTAAGACCTCTGATACACTCACACTTAATTAAATTAAATCTCATACATCCAAACAATTCTGGGAAAGCCTGACACAGATTTCCAGCTGTGCCACTTCCCCCAAAATAATACGGTAGCATGCTGCCTCCAATCAGAAAGCCTTCATGCCCTTTTAAATGGGCGTCCAATTATGAAAATTAGATATTAAAACAAATTATAGTAAATGACCTAAAACAGGCAGACTTTCGGAGTGGCCCAAAAAGTTATCACAGCAAGTATAAACACTCTCAAATCACTAAAGAAAAACACTGACTGACCAGCCGCAATGTAAGTTAGTAAAAATATTTAATACTGAGCAAAATGATTAAAAATATAAAACAGTAATTTCCAATAAATGAATAGAACACAATTACCAGGAAAATGAAATCAATACTGAAGGATAAAAATCCAACATTTAGAAAAAACTGTAACTAATTAGTTATCATTTTCCTACCTGACTAAAAAACACTGTCCCTGATCTAAACTAAATTATTACAACAGAGGAAAGACAGGCTTAAAGTTCTTGGTGAGTCCTTTTTGGGTATCCACTGCACAGTACAACTGTGAACAACTGACAACTGCAACTGGCAACTGTAACTGGCAACAGCTGACAACTACAATAACTATAACTGGCTTCAACTGTCTTTAGCAGGCTCTTTTATTTATTATTTATTTATTTTTATTTATTTTACATTTGTTGACCAGGCTAGTCCAACTGGATACATGTCCATTTTCAGTAGAGGCCCGGGGAGATAAAGTTCCAATTAAGCTAATAAAAATAAAAAAAATATAAAATAAAATACATTGTTGATAGAGATTAACATCAAGAACTTGACTACAAAGTTTAGTAAAACAATACACTACTACTTGAAGCATATATACATGGTAAAGGGTTTGACATTCATCATGTTGAAGACTAGGAAAAAAAGAATAGATTCAAACTAATTATTACAGTTGTTTCGAAGTATTACACTCAAAGTGACAAACGTTGGAATATATACATAGTGGAAAAACATGTGCTCATAGAAGAATACTTGTTATAAAGCACATAATCAGAGGTAGTTACCAGAAAGACTAGACTAGAATCAGAGTTAAGGAAGCTTACTAATCCCACTTTAAGAGTTTTGGAAGGGAGGTATACAGTGACACAGTAGTCATGCTGGGGGAGTGATTAGTCTGGGTTAGTACATGGGCATATCCATTGTGTTTTAAGGAGTATCTTTAGTTGCTTTTTGAAAAGTGGTAATGATGAAAGTGATGATAGTTCACTGGGAAGCCTGTTCCAGCTTTTCTTACTGAATTAGAGAAAAGAGAATCACCTGCTTTGTTGTAGGACTTCTAGATTGTAACTAGTAATTTATCTGCTGAGCGAAGGGTTGTAAGATTTTTGTAGGGGTGATAATGCTGCAGAGTATTGGAGTATTACTGGAATGATACAAAATCTTATGGGTGATAGTAAGTTGTTGAAAGTGTAGCTGGTTTTGCAGTTCTAGCCATCCTAGCTGTTTAAGATTTTGACAATAGTGGGTTCTAAATGGGGAGCCAGTGGTAAATCTGGCAATGTTGTTATAGGAAGTTGCCAGTTTGTTAAGGTTGCTTTTGGAAAGATTAGTATAAATGTGGGAGGCATAGAGAATAGAGACCAGATGGGTGTGGGCAATGGTAGTTCTGGCTACAGGGGTAAGGAAAGGTTTTATCCTGTAAAGGGAAACAAGTTTTCTGTTTACTGATTTAATAGTTGAGTTAATATGAGAGTTAAAGTTAAAGTTTTGGTCAATTATTATGCCTAAGAATTTGGTGGTTGGGTCAGGAGATATGACAGTCTCATTGTTGGATATAACTGTGAGATCTATTGGGGAGGACGTTAGTGTTGAAGTGAATAGCAATAGTTTAGTTTTTTGGGGGGTTAGGAGGAGGCAGTTTAGTAGGAACCAGTTTTCTAGTAAGTTAAATACTTTTTGGGTGATGGATTGGCGTTCAGCTGAAGAAGAGGTTGCACAAATTAATGTAGAGTTGTCTGCATATTGTATACAGGTAGCTTGATGAAGATTTTCACTTAGATCATTAATGAATATAGAGAAAAGGAGAGGTCCCAAGATAGAGCATTGAGGGACACCAGGGGTAATAGGGAGATGTGTGGATAAGTTATTGTCCCAAAGAACAGCTTGTTGTCTATTTTCTAAGTAGGACTTGAACCATTGTAATGCCTGTTTGTCACGTGAGAGTGATTTGAGTATGTTTAGAAGTATCTGATGGTTAACCATATTGAAGGCTTTAGAGAGGTCAATAAAGAGTGCAGAGGAAAGCATATTGTTATTAGATTTGTTAATTCAGTCAGAAAAGGATAGGAGAGCAGTGGAAGTACTATGGAAAGGCCTAAAGCCATGCTGACAGTCAGCTAGTAGATTATTTTGGAGAAGGTGATCAAGTAGTTGCTGGTGGATGTATTTTTCCATGATTTTGGCTAAAGGAGAGAGTAAGACTATGTGGTGAAAGAGATTTCGGTTGAGTTAGCACCCTTGTGAAGTGGGATAATGTGGGAGATTTTCCAGAGAGATGGGATGGAGCCTTCGGTAATGGTTCTATTAATTTGGATGGAAATGGGGTAGGCAAGTACTTTTGCTGCAATTTGCAGGTATTCAGCTGGTAGTAAATCAGCTGAGGGTGTACATGGTTTAAGTTTGTGAAGTAAGGTGTAGATGAGGGATGTAGGAACTGGTTTTAAATGAAAGGTAGGAGGTAAGCAAGCTAAGGAGGATGGGAGACTAGAGCTAACAGGTGGTAAGGAGTTTGCTAGAGATTGGATGGTTTCAGTAAAAAAGGTATTGAAAGCATTAGCAATCTTATTGGTTGGGAGTGTTAAGGGAGAGGCTTGATGGGGTTGGTGTCTTGGAGTGTCCTGGGCGTAGAAGTCTATTAATACCTGACCAGAAACTTTGTGGTTT
Source organism: Protopterus annectens (assembly GCF_019279795.1). Classification (NCBI taxonomy): domain Eukaryota; kingdom Metazoa; phylum Chordata; order Ceratodontiformes; family Protopteridae; genus Protopterus; species Protopterus annectens. The sequence continues at coordinate 158,641,517 of NC_056726.1, read as the reverse complement.
TTGTTGATGCTTTTGCTGGAGTTTAAAGTAAAAGGTTTTTATCAAGAAGTATTGATATTTTAGTGGCATTTCTCAGCTGTTTAAAGTTTTGATGATCTGTTGGGTTTTTAGCAGTTCTCCATTTAGACCAGATTTTATTTCTCAATAAGATTTTATGCCTAGTCTCTTTAGTGAGCAATGGAGCAGCTTTACTTCTAGTTCTAATAGAGCAAGTAGGGGCATGGTATTCCAGGATTTGTAAGAATTTAGGGTTAAAATAGGATACCGCTTCCTCAAGAGAGAGGTGTATTAGGGGTGACCAGTCACAGGCTTTAAGCTCTGCTTGGAAGCTTGCTGGGATAAAATATTTTTGTTCTGGGTAGTTCTAAAGATAGTTTGGTTGGAAATAAAGGTCTTTTGTCTAATTATGTGAGTGGTCACTAATGTCATCAGGAAGGGTACCTGCTTTATATGAGAGGGGATGGCTATTTACTAAGATCCAGTCTAAGGTACTTTTTTTGCTGCTGGGTTTATGGAATCTGGTGGGGGTGGTGATTGTTTGGGAAAAGCCATAAAGGTTTATATGGGTTGCAGGTTTGGCTGAGGTACAGATATTTCAATCTATATTAAAATCACCAAGTACAATGGTTTCTTGTGGGAAGGATGTAGAAAGCCAACAGAGGGTACTTTCTAGGGTGTTGATGTTATTGCCTGGAGGTAGGTAGGAGCATATTATGTATATGGATTTGCTAGCATTGACCTGAAGCTTAGAAATAAGGATTTCAGCATTACTATCTAAAGGTAGTTGTACATCTAGTGAAGTAACATGTAACTCATATTTCTACAGAATTGCTACCCCTCCACCCTTTTTGGTTGTATTGTCTAATCTCAACATATTATAACCAGGTGGGATGATTTCAATGTCCTTTGTTACTGGTTTGAGCCATGTTTCTGTTAGACACAGGATGTCAAATGAATGTATGTCTAACAGAGCATGTAGTTGCCTAATTTTATTGTTTAAGCTGCGTATGTTGAGATGTGCTATGAGGAGAGAATTAGGGGTTCTAGTGGGGGTGAATGGGGTGGTGGGATGAGATAGGTGGGGGTTGTTGGGATCTTGTTGTTTGGGCCTGGGTTGTGATGAATGTCACCATGAAGTAGAGGGTGTTGTTGAAGACTATACGTAAGCTTTAGGAGTTTACAGAAAATGTTTTGTGACTTCCTGACTTGGTGGTAAGTAATATGGCTACCCTATGATACTTTGGTAAAAGATAGGTTGATGAGGACATGGCTTTGGAAGGCTAGCTGATTTACTAGTAATGTTTGTTTTAATGGATGGTGGGATCAGTATAATGTAAATCTTCATAGAAGGCAAGGATATAGGGTACGGATAGAATGTGTAGTACTGCAAGTAAGAGAAACAGGTTTATATGTCTTGGTTTGTAGGTTAAGGGCATAATGAGGGAGAAAAAATATATTCAGGAGGTACAGGCTGATAGTGAGATAGTGTGGAGTGAGATAGTGTTTCAAGGGTAGTAGTATTGAGTAGCAGTATGAAAGTAGGTGTGTAGGTATTTAATGTTTAATGAGTAGTAGTATGATATTGGATGTCTAGGAAAGTGGTGTGTTCTCAGAAGTATAAATGTCAGTGTACTGGGGTGTGTTGGAATTGAGGATAGGGTAGGGGAGCGGAGTTAGCCCGCAGGATGAACAGAGTAGGTTAGAGCAGGTAAGGGAAGATTCTGCAGAGACAATCTGTGAGCAGCAGACTCCTGAGGCACTTGTGGTAGTTACAGGTGAGTGGGGTGTGATAATGCAGCTGTTTGGTAGCTAAGGGATAGTAGAGTAGAATGAGAGAAATATAGCTAAATGGAAGGGGAAAATTGGGAACAGTCGGATACAGCAAGAAAATTTGAAAAGTAGTCTGAAATATAATATGGAAGAGTAGGGGTAAAGGATGCAACACAAACTTAGATTAGGGTGCCACCTAGTGGCCAAAAAGTATAGTACAGCAAAAAAGTAGCTGGTAGAGATGGCTCAGGTAATAGATACAAAGGAGAGAAGATTTGTTACTTATGGGGTAGAGAAGGGTATGGCTGCTGGATTCCTGGCTCGGTGGCTTGATTACATACATTAGGTTATTACAAAACAGTTCAGCTTAACAGTTAGGTCTAGGGTAGAATGTACTTTCTTATTTCCTTTGGTAACTGGGAATTTGTACTAGGGCAGCAAGTTTCTTTGGTCTGACAATGAGATGGCTGAAACTAATTGTAAGGGGTCCTTATTGACCAGGCAGGAAGATTCCCAAGTCTTAATGCAGGATAGGATGTAGAAAGCTAGGAAGGTTAGAGAGAGAAAACGTACAAATTAAGTGGCAAGACAACAGTAATGTCAGTTTGCTCATCAACAATCAGGATGAAGACACAGTTATTTCAGTGATAAAAAGCACCTTGACTGCATACACATTTTGAGATAAGGACTTAACACTACAGGCCATTTCATTAGCTAATTAAACTTTGCAAATAGGAGTAAAACACAAAACTATTTATAGACTAGTCTGTTACAACTGTTCCAGTTCTAAATTTTAATTCATATTTTGAAAATCAACAAACAGCTGTTTACTAAAGTTCCTTCCTGTCTTCTAGCCTCTGACAGTAACACATAGCAATTGTCAATGCTCTGATAACATCTGCAGATTAGCTGATTCTGAGACAGTCTGCAGTTTGAATCTTCTTCACAAATATGCACAGTTAGAAATGTAAAGGAACACTGTTCAAGTCTTTAAAACATTCTGTACAAACAGATTATAAATCAACATGTAAAAACTTGTTTACAATATCATAGGTATTTATGCAGGTTCCTATCGCGTGATCGAAAATTGTAAATGGCGAATGCGTATTGAGTGAACCCGATTGGTCGAAACATCGAAATGTGTGCATAACATGGAAATTGCCATAGGGAATATTTTCCCTTTACTTCAATGCAGTGCGATCTTGGAGTAGGAATATTTAAGTAGCGGGGGTGTAGGTGGTGCGGGGGGGGGGTTTGCCCCCCTGCCTACAGCGTTTAGGTAAGTATAGTTTTCTATTTTTATTTTTTTATTATATTTTCAATATTTCAAACATCGCTCATATGGTGTCAATCATATGGTGTTCAATGTCTGAAACTTTTGAAAATATAATATACACCCATTTATGCTGGCATATAATACACAAGTTAATCTGAAATTTATGTGCAAAACCTCAGCCAGACATGCTAGCACAAATGACAGGGTCTAATTCCTTCACACTCCCCATTATCAAGTTCCCTTGTTTTTTGTTATCCACCATGTCCTTTTGCAGGAGCCCTATATGCCCTATAGTTTTCTGACACCTATGCCATTTTATAGTCACTTAAAGAGAGTTGTGCCTATTCATGTGACCTCTCATTAAACTGTCCACTTTGTAATATTACTTTAAAAATGGCAGTAGAAGAAAAGGCTCCAGTTTAAAGGGATACACAGATAAGTAACTGCAGTGTCTATTACTCACTTACCCCCCCTTATTCTTATATGCTATCCATCAGTTAAACAATACCCTTCAGTAAAACAAGCTCTAAATGATACCTTATCTTCAATCCAAAAAGCTCATTTTGTGTAAATAGATAACAAGCTAGTGTTAAAAGTTGATCAGACAGTGAAAGTTATTCTTCTGTCTTCATGATCAATCCATTTTCATAATACTTTGCAACTAGTAATTAGACAAAGAAAAATGAAACATAATGCTATTATGGTAGGATTTTATTAAAAACCAGAAGATTTTGAGCTGACATTAATCAAAGTATACTTGTTCAAGTGTTCTTTAACTGTTATACTGTCAACACAACACTACTTGTACTATATTATCACACATGATAATATGCACTTGTACTATATTATCACACATATATTGTCAGACATGACACAAATAGACTTGTGCTATATTATCACATGACACATATTCACTTTTGCAATAGTATCACACATGACACATGCACTTGTATTATATTATCCCCCATGACATATAAGCACTTGTACTATATTATCACACATGACACTTGCACTTGTATTATTATCACACATGACAAATAAGCACTTGTACTATATTATCACACATGACACATAAGCACTTGTGCTATATTATCACACATGACACTTGCACTTGTGCTATATTATCACACATGACACTTGCACTTGTACTATTATCGCACATGACACATAAGCACTTGTACTATATTATCACACATGTATTACTGCACATGACACATATAGACCTGTACTATATTATCACACATGATAATCTGCACTTGTACTATATTATCACACACATATATCAGACATGACACAAATAGCCTTATGCTATATTATCACACATGACAGATATGCATTTTTGCAATTGTATCACACATGACACATGCACTTATAGGTTCATAGGTTCATAGGTTCATACTAGGCTATCTGCCCAAGGGCATTTATAAGCCTAGCCCATAGTTATGTGGCTTTCGCCACCCCTTTAGTTTGAATAAAACTATGCCTATTATTTTGCTGTGCCTCTGTCAAGCAGTGACACTGAAGTAATCCCTGGGGTATATCTGCGATCTCCCATCCATTGGTCAAGATTCCACTTGAACAAGGCCAGCGAGGTGCTCTGCCTCACATGTACCGGGATTTTGTTCCACAGCATAGGGAGTCTCTGGGTGATGAATCTGTCCCTCCAGCACGTTCTATTAATAACCGTGTCAAGGTTTAAGTCTCTCGCCCTTGTGGTTCTGAGGGATCTAGATTTTTTGAGGTGAAGCATATTCATCAAATCTGGGTTTGACATGGCCTTATATGTCAGGCACAGGTCACCTCTGAGCAAGCGGTATGAGACTGAATAGAGCTGGAGTTCTTTCAGTCGGGCAGCATAAGACATATTTTGAGACCCTTTATCCTTTTGGTGAGGAACTTTTGGGGCCTTTCCAGCTGCTGCAGGTGTCGGGTCAGATACATTCCGAATGGGACATTGTACTCAATCATAGGTCTAATGAGTGATGAGTACAGGGGGACGATGACCTCCCTTGATCTAGATGTGAATCCCTTCATGATCAGGTGGGCAATGTAGAAGGTTTTCCTAACTACTTTAGCAACATGAGTGTCAAACGAAAGGCTACTGTCAACCTGGGTCCCCAGATCCCTGATGACTTCTTCTGTGCTCAGTGGATTGCCACCTATATGGTAGCTAGGGGTAACCTTGTTTTTCCCGAAGGGTATGACTATGCATTTCTTGGTGTTTAACTTTAGGCCATGGCTCTGGCACCAGTTATCCGTTTCTGTGAGGCCCTTCTGAAGGATATCTGTGTCAGATGTGTTTTCGACTATGGCCCAGTTTGCAGTCATCTGCAAACTTTGTCAGCCATAACCCTCCTGTGTTTGCTTGTACTTCAGAAAAGTAGATGCCGAACAAGAGTGGACCCAGGACTGAGCCCTGTGGGACACCACTTGTGACAGGCTTTGAGTCTGACATGGCTCCAGCAACTCTGACCCTGTGGGTTCTGTCACTTAGCCAGTTTGCAACCCATCTTGTGATGTATGGGTTTACATTCAAGCTGATGAGTTTTTCGATGATACCTGAGTGGGGTATTGTGTCGAAGGCCTTTGCCAGGTCGAGGTAGGCTGTATGGACTGCCTTTCCCTCATCAATGGCCTTGGTGACTGTCTCGAAAAAGACAACCAAGTTTAAAAGGCATGATCTGCCTTTGACAAAGCCAAACTGGGTTGGATCCAAAGTCTGCAAGTTCTCTATGTCTTTATTTATGAGTTCCATTATGATCCTCTCCATGGCTTTGCAGATAAGGCTTGTCAAGCTAATGGGATGGTAATTTCCAGGGTCGGTGGAGGCACCGCCCTTGTGAAGTGGGACCACAGTCGCCGTGCGCCACTCCTTGGGTACGTATCCTGAGGTGAGGCTAAGATTAAACAGCTGTCCTAACTGCGGGTTTAATTCCTCATTGAGTTAGTGGAGCACACAGCCAGGGACACCATCTGGTCCCATGGATGCTGTGTTTTTTGCCTGGGAGAGAGCAGTTCTCACCTGGGCGTTGGAGATGTTTGGGGGGCTACAATCCTCTGGTATAGATATCTCTCCTTTTGGGGAGAAGTTTGCACTGAACCTGTCAGCCAGTATGTTGGCAATGTGTTTAGGTTCAGTAATCTTCACATCATTTTGAACTAATTCTGAGCATATCTGGGAGTTTCCTCCTAGGTTTCTAACATAGCTAAAGAAGGCCTTATGATTGTCTTTTGAGTCCTTGGCAATTTTTCTCTCAAAATTTGCCTTGGATGATTTTATGAGAGCTCTTAGCTTTTTACTTATAATGATCAAAGGTGTCTTACCTTTCAAGGATTTTGCTCTATCTTGTAGTAGCTTCCTCCTTTTGTTGTAGAGCTTGTTTATGGCTGGGGTCCACCAGACTGGATGCTTGCCTTTGGTACAAAGAGTCTTTGTTTTGTTTGGGATTGCCTGATCCATGCAGTCCTGTAGGTGCTGGTAGAAGGCATTTGTAAGTGATTCAGCGGTTTGAGTAATGTTTACCACTGGCTCAGGGGCCTTAAAGGAGACCACACTAGTTTTTAGAAGTGTGAAGTCAGCTTTTAAGACATTTTTCACTGTGGTCTTTTTTATTTCAGGTGGGGGCGGGATGAGGACCTCCAGCGAGATTAGTTTATGATCTGATCTCACCAGTGAGGGGTATACTTCCGGTGTTGAACATTGTGATCCCATGTTCGTGATGATGAGATCAAGTATGTTTTCTCCTCTTGTGGGGATGGTGACTAGTTGTTCCATGGCATTTGAGTTTATGAACTCCAGGAACCTTTGGGCTAGAGTGTTTGGGCTTGAGTAGTGTTCCCAGTCTATATTAGGGTAGTTGAAGTCACCTAGTATGATGGTGTTTGGAGATACATTTATCCCCTCCAATGTTTTCAGGAAGGCCATGTGAGGTTCCTGAGTTTGAGAGGGTAGCCTCTAACATGCTACAAATTTCAGAGCAGTCTTGCCTATGGTTAATTGCACCTGGATGGTCTCCGATGCATCGTGCGTTGCCACCAACCTTGAGGTGTGGGTGTCCTTTATGAATATGGACACCCCCCCTCCTTTCTTGGTGTTGTCCGGATTTTGGGGCCGGAACGCATGATATGAGGTGAAACCTGATAGTGCTGGAGTGCTCTCAGGAGCCTTGAACCAGGTTTCTGTCACAGCACAGACATAGATGTTCTCCATACTGAGAAGGGCCTCAAGTGCGTGCATCTTGAGATTGAGACTTCTGGCATTGAGCAGCATTACCCTTAGTTTTTTTCCTTTTTTGTGTTCTAGGGTGGTAGGTTTAGAATTTGAGCCTTGCCTAAAAAAGGCACTATGGGGGTGGCAAGAGCCTTTGCCAATATCCGGAAGCCTAGGGGTGACAGGTGCAAGCCGTCCCTTGCGAAGCAGCGTGGCTTGTCCAGCATGTCATCCCAGGCAGACAGACATTGGATCCCCTTTGAATGACACCAGAATTTAAGCCAATTATTAAAGCTGATCATCTTATCACTGTATTGTGGCATCATTCTAGGTGAAGGTAGGATACTGCTCAAGGTCAGGGTCATACCTGCCTGGGCTACATAATCAGAGAGCTCCTCAATGTCTCTTTTCATGTAGTCCAAGGAGGTACGTCTCAGGTCGTTGACACCAGCGTGGACAATGACTGAGTCGTACTTGTACCTGCTGTTGAGAGACCTGAGTGCTTGCGTTATGTGGCGGATTCTAGCGCCCGACAGGCAGCTTACTGTGACCTTCTCCTTACTCAGTCTGGTGAGCAGGACGTCAGTGTGTCTGACTATGGAGTCACCTATGACAAGTATGTTTGGTGTTGTATTTGGCCTTAAGGGCAGTAACTGCTTTGCACACTGATTTTGTTGTTTATGTGTTGTTTGTGTGGTGTATTGAGTTTGCAGTTGCTTGGGTGTCTGCTTTGGAGGCCTCTGCTGTTTAGGTAAATTTTACTCAGAGCCTCCGAGTATGTCTTAGTGTGTTTATGTGTTTGATTCAGTGGTGTGGTTGAGTTATGTGAGACTGGTATTGTGGTGTGTGTAGTTGCCTTCTCCTCCTGCCTGGTCTTGCCAGTCCTGAGTTGAGAGAGCTCAGCCTCCAGTCTGGCTAAATAGCTGCATCTCTCACAAGTGTTAGTGTTACTTGGGAGGAGGAGAGGGTTGTCCGTGTACATGAGGCAATTGTAACATTGTCTCAGAATTCCCAGATTCACCAACTGGGCAGGAGAGGACGCCAGCATCTGACCCTTCGACATGCTAGAAAGAATTATGAGTTGGTATGAAACAGAAAAGTAGTGGGCTTAGCAGGGAAGTGGGCACTCCTGGGGGGTTTTGCTAGTGAGAGATTTGTATAATATAGGAGTGCTTGACCTGCAAAGAGAATGCTTATAAGACAAGGGATATGCTTATAAGACAAGTGCTGAGCTTTTTGAGAAGAAAAAGCTATTTGGAACAAGTGCTGCACTTTTTAGTGAAGGTGTAAACTGTTTAGGTTCCTAACAGAGCAGTTCTAAGGGAAAAATTGAAGAACAGACTTTCTGGAGCCAGAAAGAGTTTAACCTTGTTTAACCGGCGCTGCCCAATGCTGCTCTAGTGGCAACTCTGCGCTAAATCGCGCTAAAGCACGTTAAAGCGTGCTTGATAGCAGGGGCTGGAAAGAAGCAGGAATAGACCCAAAACGGACAATAAAACTACAGTTTCAAGTCAGTAACCACCTCTACGGGGGGCAGGGAAGCTGCTCAATGTTATTCACTGCCACTGATCAACAGAGAGACCCTCCTTCAGCCCAAGCAAAAATGGCCTCACAGAAACTTTCAAACAGTTCAGGAACAGCAAGCCTGTAACTGAACTTTTTTAACTCTCAGAAAAGTGGGAAAAAGCAAGATTTTTTTTTGTTTTTGTGTTTTACAGAGATAGCAGAGGTTCACAAGTAATATCAAGTTATAACAGTGCAGTAAATGACCCCACACAAGAGTGCTAGGTCAAGGACAGAAAATATGCAAGTTTTAAGAAAAAAACGATTTAAAATTAAGTCCAAACAGGAAATTCAGCAAACAGCTTTTGGTTGTGCTCTAAATACAGCTACTAATACAGAAATCAAGTTTAACAAGCCAGAAAATGCTCAAGCTAGGCAGCTATGCAGAAAAACTTAGCAAATAAACAGATGAAAAATACTTAAAATCTCAAAAGTGGCTCCCTTCTTCTCTCAGCGTTTTTTCCTCTTGGAGGGTGCTTCACCAACAGCCAACAAGCCTGAAAAGACGCCCAGACCACGAGGCAACTAGGTTCTAAGAGAGGAAGATGATGTATTATATTATCACACATGACTTGTGCACTTGAACTATATTATCCCACATGACACATAAGCACTTGTACTATATTATCACACATGATACATAAGCAATTGTACTATATCACACATTTATTATCACACATGACACATATAGACATACTATATTATCACACATGGCATATATGTACTTGCACTATATTATCACATGTGGCACGTATGTGAGAAGGATGCATACCTCTTAACACAAGAAATCTGGAAAAAAATCAGAAATGATGGGTGGACAACAATCCAAAAATAGGATGGACGTGACAAATAAGCACTTGTACTATATTATCACACATGACACATAAGCACTTGTGCTATATTATCACACATGACACTTGCACTTGTATTATTATCACACATGACACATAAGCACTGGTACTATATTATCACACATTTATTACCACACATGACACATATAGACCTGTACTATATTATCACACATGATAATCTTCACTTGTACTATATTATCGCACACATATATCAGACATGACACAAATAGTCTTATGCTATATTATCACACATGACAGATATGCATTTTTGCAATTGTATCACACATGACACATGCACTTGTATTATATTATCACACATGACTTGTGCACTTGAACTATATTATCCCACATGACACATAAGCACTTGTACTATATTATCGCACATGACACATAAGCAATTGTATTATATCACACATTTATTATCATACATGACACATATAGATGTACTATATTATCACACATGACACATATGTACTTGCACTATATTATCACACGTGGCACGTATGTGGGAAGGATGCATACCTCTTAACCTCTTAACACAAGAAATCTGGAAAAAAATCAGAAATGATGGGTGGACAACAATCCAAAAATAGGATGGACGTGACAAATAAGCACTTGTACTATATTATCACACATGACACATAAGCACTTGTGCTATATTATCACACATGACACTTGCACTTGTACTATTATCGCACATGACACATAAGCACTTGTACTATATTATCACACATTTATTACTGCACATGACACATATAGACCTGTACTATATTATCACACATGATAATCTTCACTTGTACTATATTATCACACACATATATCAGACATGACACAAATAGTCTTATGCTATATTATCACACATGACAGATATGCATTTTTGCAATTGTATCACACATGACACATGCACTTGTATTATATTATCACACATGACTTGTGCACTTGAACTATATTATCCCACATGACACATAAGCACTTGTACTATATTATCGCACATGACACATAAGCAATTGTATTATATCACACATTTATTATCATACATGACACATATAGATGTACTATATTATCACACATGACACATATGTACTTGCACTATATTATCACATGTGGCACGCATGTGGGAAGGATGCATACCTCTTAACCTCTTAACACAAGAAATCTGGAAAAAAATCAGAAATGATGGGTGGACAACAATCCAAAAATAGGGACAGATTTTAAATATTGTTCCAGTAAATGTAAAAAGTTGTTAAAATAACAGGTTTTGCATTAGTATGTATTTTCTGTAGAATATGAAGGCTGAAACTCAAATGTCTGTCATTATTTACTGACAGTTCTCAATGATTTTTCTTAAAAATACAAATTCTCTGTAGAATGAACTAAAAATATGAGGCAAAAATCTGAACAGTTGAAAGTTATGGAAGGCCACAGGCAACCTGCACATTCTTACATTCTTGTTTCATATAAATTCTGCCTCTGCAGTCACAATATATGAAGTGCAAGAAACAAAAATAAAATATAGTAATACGACTGTGGCAAAACCTGCTGCAGCCTGAAAAGCACCATCCCCCATACAGTGAATTGGCAACATTCCTTGTCCACTGAGATGAGTCATAAAACACAACAGATTGACTTTGCAATCTTTTATTATATAACAAACTAGTACAACCAGTAGTGATGACATAAGTAATTCCTATGCAACATATCAACAGATACCATCAAACCATCACCTCAAGCTGGTTGGCGTACATCTGCCTGTTCTGGCTGCCAATCAAAGAAAACAGGGTGCATATTTCTGCTACCTTGGACCTGGTGGCAAATATGTTTAACTCATACTTACAAGCCACATAACCCTTGTCGCACCCACCAGTCAAATCTGTTCCGACATGAGGAGAGCCAAGATCGCTGATTAAGAACAGCGGGGAACACAAGGGGTGTGAAGCCATAAGGCTGCTGCCAAACTGGCATGCCATGCCATTTCCCCCAAAAATCAATGGCTTTGCAAATAAATTCTGGGTTATGAAAGAAAGCAAGTTAAGCTTTGAAAAAATTTTGAACAGCAACAACCATATCCAAATTAAACAAATCAAAACCCATTTTAGTTAAATGAACATTGTCCAAATCATAGAAATCAGGCTCTAGTCTGTCAATATTGCTGTGTTCAATCACCTGAAAACCAATTTGGCTAGCAGCCTGCTTGGCGTTGTGGTTGATAAAACACCTCGCTCTCTCAATGACACTAGGCCTTCTAGCACACTTCCAGTACAGTCTAGGGATAATGGTAGACAAAAAGAAAGCTACTTTCTGATATACTGCTGCAAGTGTTCCACATCAGTTAAGATTCTGTCCAAAAATATCTTATTAGGAGCTTGACCCAGATCATTTCCCATGAAGTGAATTACCACAACCCTGGGCAAGGCTTCCAAGGTAATCTTACTCCATATTTCCCAAAATTGAAACCAACTAAGACCTGGGAAACCAAAAGAATGAACTGTCCACCATTTGCTGTCAAAGAACTTGTGTGACCAGACGGGCAGGCCAAGGCTAGGAAGGATGCTGTCTGAATAAAAGAAAGGCCCAAGAGCCAAACCACCTCCTTCCCTGCAACAAGAATAAAAATGAATGCCTGATGTATGGCAAAAAGGCATCAGAGACCCACCTTCCCATTCTTTGAACGACCTGCACAGATTGCCCTTCCATAGTCAAGTCTAAGCTACGATCTATATGAAAGGAATGGGAGGAGTAACCTTGTGGGTGAATTCCTTTTCTCGCCAAGGCCTGCCTGAGAAATGCATTAATCTCTGATAGGATAAAAGGCCTGCTGGAGGACTGCACAAAAACCAAGCCAACCTTTTCTTTAAGGAGTAATATAAAATAGCAAACTAACCCAGTGCATGGGTCAAGTGACTAGCCCACTGGTCTTGTCCAGGTGCAACTACCGACCTTTACCAACTTGATCAGTCTTGGATTATTTAACCAAATCTTAACAAACTCCCTGTGGAAGACAAAATCCTCCAAACAATGGCAAAGGAGAAGTTCATTGGCCCAGAAAAGCACCCACATACAAAGAGGTGAACAAAGCAGCTATATTGACAAACAAGCGAAATTCACCAATGGTGCTGTAAAGAACTTGAATAACAAGGGGAAACAGTTGTCTCCCAATAGGTTTTGTGGGATTGTAGGAAGGTCCATGCATCTTCTCTAGGCCTTTAAGTATCCTCCCCATAACCCAGTGTCCTGACACCGCCTGAAGGTCCAAAAATGCTCCAACCATCTTAAACCTGGCAGATGTATTCTGAGAGTTTTAGGTGAATCCCCCTCTGTGGATCTAGCCACTAAAAATTGTAGCAACAACTGTACGGCCCATGGCCTGGGACCAGGGATCAAAGACCTTTAAAATATTTTGAAAATCTGCTGAGATGAGCTTTCCTAGTGTTACTGGTCCAGGAATTTGCCAAAACTGATAATGCTAGTTTGCTGTAATTAACCATACTCCTGGAGGAACAGGGGTTCCCTTTGAATCCACACGCTTGACCAAGAGGTGAAACCTGGCAAACTGAAACCAGGAAAGACTGTCAGCTATAAGATTAAGATGACCAGGGACATGAACACATGAAAATAAATTAATATGTAAACTCAGCAAAACTAAAAGCCTGATGACTGAGTGGACTCACCTGGACCTGGAAGAATGTCTTTTGAGAGTGTGAATCATTGTAATATTATATGAGTGAAAAATAATCCTCTCTTGTCATGTAATCTGTCCTTCCATACTAACACTGCTACCCAAATGGGAAAAATTTCTAGAAACATAATGTCACTCCTCCTCTCCATGGACCAATTTTCCAGCCACCTTTCAGCAAACCAGCTACCCATACATTATCGCCCCATACCAGACCCCCAGCTACATCAGTAAAAAGTTCAAGATCAGTGGCTGTGGTCCAAGGGGACTGTCAAAAGAAATGCCATTAAACTGGCTCAAGAATGTAAACCATAACCAAAGGTCCTCTTTATCCCATCTGGTTAACCTGACCAGGTGGTGCTTGGGCCTATTACCTTTCAACAAGACAGACATGGACCATAGGAAAGTTCTGCCTGGAGAAACTGCCCTACAGACAAAAATTCAACAAACCATGTAACTGCATGGTGTCTCCTACCTATACTTTGCTAGAACACAAACTTTATTTATTTATTTTACATTTGTTTACCGGGATAGTCAGGCTAGGCTAGTAGCCCATTTTCAGTGGATGCCCAGGGAGAAAAGCTCCAGAGATAGTTACATAAGCAGTAATTCGAGCAACAATTACAATAGATGCAGAAAAGTAATTAGACATTTTGTAATAATAAAAAGCATTCATATAGTAAATCATAAACATTAAATGACAGCAGATATTACATTAACAACTTGGTAATAGAGACAGGCACATTACATAACAGTGAATAATAAGTATGTGTTGCTTATTAACTAGAGGAAGACACTCATAAGTAAAGTAGATTAAGAGGTGAAAGTGAGAAGTAAAAAGAGAGGGGGGAGGAATTTATCCTGGGGTGATGCAGGTGCAGAACAAGTTATTGAAAAGGTATTCTTTCAGTAGTAGTTTAAATTTACTGTTGGTGGGGGTATTGAGTATGTTTTGTGGAATACAGTTCAATATTTTTGGAATATGATTTGCAACTAGGGAGTCACAGAAAGAATTATTAGATTTATAGCTTTTTAGTAGTAGTTTATTGGATGAGCAAAGTGAATGGGAAGTGTTATAAGGTTGGACTAGGTTTTTTAAAGCCAGACAGGCATCAGGTTGATGAATAATGTTGTGAGCAATTGTAAGTTGGCTAAGTGATAGCAGGTGTGATAGTTTGAGCCAGTGTAGTTGTTTCAGGGCTGAGCAGAGATGTGTTTTGTTAGGGAGGCTGGCAGCAAATCGATCAGTTTTGTGGTAGCAAGTTTTTAGTTTGGAGAGTTCAGATTTTCTAAGATTAGTGAAGATGTGGGAAGCGTACAGTAATGTGGACAGAAGATATGCTCTAGCTATGGCCTGTTTAGTGGAAGAGGTGAGGAATGTTCTGGGCCTATACAGACAGCGAAGTTTAGTATGTATCTTCTTAATGGTAAGGGTTATGAGTTTGTCATATTTTAATGACCTATCTAGTGTGACACCTAGACGTTTAGTGTTATCTACTGGTTCAATTTTGGTTCCGTTGGAAGAAAGGATGTAAACAAGGGAAGTGGGTTCTATGGATCTGTTATATGAAAATATCATGCACTTTGTTTTATTGGGGTTTAATATGCGTTGTTTGTTCTTGAGTTACAGTTCTATATCTGAGAAGGCTTGCTGGGTTTTGAGTTGTAGTTCTAGATGTGAGGAAGCTGTATAGATGACTGTGGAATCATCTGCATACTGCACTAGAGTAGCATGGTGGGGGGGCGTTGCAGAATTGAGTTTATTTGTAAAGCTGGAGAAGAGTAATGGCCCAAGAGCTGAGCCTTGTGAGACACCAACAGTAATAGGTAGTAGGGGGGATATTTCATCAGCCCACTCAACAGCCAGATAACTATGGAACCAAGTGATTGCTGAGAGTGGAATATGGATAGAAGATAATTATTGCAGTAGATTCTGATGGGAAAACGTATCGAAAGCTTTAGACATATCCAATAATATGGAAGAGACAAGGTTATTATTTTTGTGGTTGTTGGTATCTGTGAAGCTTAATAGGGCAGTAGTGGCATTGTGTTTTGGTCTGAAGCCATGCTGAGAGGGGGAGAGTAGATTGTTTTGTAGTAGATAGGTTAGAAGTTGAGAATGTATACACTTTTCTAATATTTTGCTGAGGGGTGAGAGTATGGCACTGGGTCTCTAGTTGGATAGTTCTGTGGATGACCCTCTCTTATGCAGGAGAATTATGTGGGATACTTTCCAGAGTACTGCTACATATTGCTCAGTAATGGAGCAATGGATGAGTAAGGAGATTGAGTAGCAGATGGAGTCAACTCCTAGTTTATGAAATTCATCTTGGAGTTGATCAACTGCAAGAGTAGTTGTTTTTAGTTGAAAAAGGAATTTTTTGATGTACCTGGTCTGGATAGGTTGAAATGAGAAGGTAGGAGAATGATGGCCTGAAGTTGTGGGAATAGTTAGAGGGGTGTTGTTGCTGTTATTTAATAATTTCTGGATGGAGTTGATGAAATGTAAGTTACAATGGGCTGCTATTGTTGTGTTGGTATTTGGGTTTGATGGGGGGGGGGGGGTAGTGGTTTGGCCAGGGGAATAAGAGTTGTTTAATGGCATGCCAGAATTTTGGTGGTTATTTTTATGGTTTTGCTGGATCAGAGTGTAGTAAGATATGTTGCTGGTATGAATTTGTTTTTTGGCTAGATTTCTTAGTTGGCAGTGGTTGTGTAGGGGAGGCTAGGGTTTTAGATGATTTGTAGCTTAGCCATCCTCTCTCTCTTTGTTTCATGATGTTAATTGTTTCTTTAGTTAGCCATTGAGTTGGAATGGTTTTGCAATGGATTTTTCTGATAGGGGCTATAGAGTTTAGGGTATTTAAAAAAGAGTTACTGAAGTATTTAACAGCCTCGTCAAGGTGAAGGTGCCTTAAGGGGGACCAGTTATGATGTTTTAGGAGGGAATTAAAAGTTTCTATGGAAAAGATTATTTTGGTACAAATCTGTTTATAGATGGTGGTTTTGCTTCAGTTAGCTTTTTGCCTAACTAGGTAGGTGGGGGGAGTGATCACTAAGTGAGTCAGGTAGGCAGCCATTTTGTGTACAGAGGTCAGGGCATTTTGAGAGAATCCAGTGTAGTATAGACATTATTGTGCGTATCAGTTCTTGTAGGAGTGATGATTAGTTGGGAGAAACCAAAGAGGTTGATAAAATTTGTTGGATTAGTGGAGGTGCATGTGGACCAGTCAATATTAAAGTCACCTGAAATTAATGTTTCTTGATTGTAGGTAGTGGAGGCCCAGCTAAGCAGGTTTTTGATATTACAGCTGTTGTTACCAGGGGGAGGTAAGCAGCTGTAATTATAATGGACTTGTTTTTGTTGTACTGAATGTGAGAGACTAAGATTTCGGAGTCTGTAGCAAGAGGTTCAGAGGTATCTAGTTGTTGTAGGGCAAGGTTAGTTTTTTTATACAATTGCAAAGCCACCACTGAATTTGTCCATTCTATCTGATCTGAGTGTTATATCCATGGGACAAAAATTCATTGTTTCTATTGTGGTTCTTTAACCAGTTTCAGTAAGTATAGCTAAATCTGGGGAGTAAAGTGAGAGTGTTGCTTGAAATCCTGGAATTTTGTTTAGAATGCTTCTAAGATTAATCTCCAAAGTAACTGCCAGACTTGTTGCAGTTTGGCTGGAGGAAGTTTGAAGTAGTTATCAGTGGTGTCTACATCTAAGCCAAAGAAAGTCAGGACTCAGCTTGGCCCCTCTAACTTGTTGTCAGCCAAGGTTACCCCCCAACTCACTGCAAAGCTGCTTGAAAATGGACATCCCTTCCAAAGCACCATCATGACCCTACCCCACTATCAAGAAATCATCTAGGTAGTGTACTATTGACCGGCAGGGGGCCCATTTTTGCCAGCACCAGTGTAAGGCTGTGTTAAATATTTCAAGCATTGTACAAGCAACAGAACACCCCATTGGCATTTCAGTGTCGAAAAATATATTCCCATTGAACTGAAAACCTAAATAAGGCCAATCCTCTTGTCTTACAGGGAGAAGACAAAAAACAGATTGGATATTTATCTTACAGAGCCAGGGTCCATATAGCCAATGATGACCTCCCCGCCTTATCCAAAGAAAAGTAGTGTACCTTGGTCAGTTTGGTGTCAAAATCATTCATTGAACCCCCCCCCATTTTAATTTCTCCAAATCCTTTGGGTTTCTAATACCATGATGGGAATGGACCCCATTCCTAAGTGAAAGTGCGATTAAAGTTCATGAAATTAGTATTGCTTTAATCTTTGATGTCAGCCAGAAGTGCTCTTTGCAGTCCCCACAATATGCCCAGTAATGACTCCTCCTGCAATTCATATGGCATTACATGTATTTGTATCATTTTATGATTATAGATTCTTTTTTACAAAACCTGTTGCTCCTACTACTATTGGAACTGTCTGGGTATCATTCCTCCACCTTGCTCTCATTTCTGTCTGCAAATCCCCGCTATTTTCTGACTTTGTGTCATTCTGTATGCATGACACTGTAGTCACTGTAATAATCAGTGCTACTTTTGTCTTGTTTTCATGCACTCTATATCCTCTGGTGTTCTAGCATCTGTCTTTTGAACTGTCGGTAATGGGTGTTCCCATGTAATGTAGACTTCATCATTTTCTAGGATAAATTGTGGCTCATGTTTCCAGTGTTTTTCAGCCACTTCAGTACCGTAGTGTCTGGACAATCCCCAGTGCAACAGTCTTGCCACATGATTATGCCTTTCAGTATACAGTGCTTCTGCCAGTAGTATGTCACAACTAGCAACAAGGTGTGCAACTGTTTCCAATTCACTTTTACAAAACCTACATTTGACTGTTTCTCCCACATGTTCAATGGACTTTGTAAACCAACGTGTACGTAGCCTAATAGCTTGTGCTGCCAATATTAAACTTTCATCTCTTGGTTTGAATTCACCTCTCCTTAACCATTCCTGCATTCATTCCTGATCAACATGAGGTTCTTCCAGACGTTTTCTATATTTGCAACTATATTTATGCATTTTCCACATTTCTTGCCTTCTCATCTGATCCTTCACCTTATATTCTCTCACTTGTTTTTTGGCATATTCAGTTGCTGCCTGATTTTTATCTACTTGTTGTTTGATTTCCATTCCAGCCTGACGCCGATATGCTCCTGCTAGACTAAGCAGGGAAGTCATTTTAGACTTATTCTCGTCATGCTTCAAAACTTTCACTACATTTGGGTCTTGTGAGGTCAGCAGATATGTGTGCAGTCCCATGATTGCAGATCTAAACATGTAATCAATTTCAAGGAGGCCCATCCCTCCTTCAGAATGGGACTATATAATCTTGGTATGCACTAGCTTTTTAAATTATTTGGTGAGCATGAAGCATCCTTCTTGTTTTCCTATCTAATCTATCCAACACATTTTGGGGCCAGTCAGTCACTCCAAAACTGTAAGTTATGACAGGAAGAGCAAATCGGTTTATAGCTTGGATTTTGTTCCGAGATGTCAAAGCTGTTTTCAGGATTAATTTAAGTCTTCTAAAGTATTCCTCACTAAGTTTTATTCATATTTGTTCATGTTTTATTGTTGATCCTTCATCAATTCCCAAATATTTATGCACTTCCTCTTGCTCAAGTTCTTTTATATCACATTCTTGTATAAAACTGATGTTTTCTTGGTGCTGCAGTTTTCCTGCTTTAAAGGTTACTTTTGTACATTTATCAAGACCAAATGACATTCTTATATCTTCTGAAAAAGTTTTGACAACTTGCATTTGTGCTTTCAGTTCCTCAAATGATGAGCTATACAGTTTTAAATAATTGACAAACAGAAGACAAGTCATTACACTTTGTTGTTTTCTAGGAACCAAATGATAGCCTTGGCCTAAGCTGTTAAGTAGACAGCTTAATAGGTTAATGGCAAGGAAGAATAGCATCAATGACAGAGAGTCACCGTAGAATGTCCCCATTTGAATTTTTATCCCTGGAATAATACTTTGTCCTTAATCATAGCTTAATTACAAAGTGGTCTGCCACTGTTTCATGGTCACTGTAATATAGTTGGTCAGTGTAGGGTGTATCTTGTACATAAGTACTCTTTTATCCATGAATGTGGGATACTATCAAATACTTTTTTGTAGTCAGTCCATGCCATACTTAATTCTTCCCCTTTTTGCATTTCTTCACTATGACTTTATTTAACAACAAATGATCCTTTGCTCTTTATGACTTTCTTTTATTGCCCCTTTGTTCTATTGCCATAATTGAGTTTTCTTCTAAATGACTATAAGCTCTGTTGGCATCAATTCCAGTGTATAGTTTATACATCATCAGAAGGCACGTTATTGGTCTATAATTTTTAGGGTAGCTTCAAGTTCACTCTTACGTATGAACATTGTTTTTCCTGTTGTTAGCCAGGTTGGTGTCTGTTTGGGGTGCACATATAAATAGTTCTTTCTCATGGCTAAATCTTTGTGCAAAGATGTTAATACTTTTAACCAAAAGTTAGGTACTGCATCTGGGCCTGGTGTTTTCCAATTAGAGTCTTTTCTTAACTTTGTTTCAATCCCTCTGGCTATTACTTCATCCCATTTCATATCCTGTACCTTTAAACTTCTTATTCTTTCTTTTACTTCTTCTTATTCTTTCTTTTACTTCTTCTATCCATTTAGCATCTTTGTTATGTTCCACAGGATCTTCATAGATACTTCTTCAAAATGTATCTATTTCTTCTTTTTTTGGTGGTCTTTCAATTTCTTTTACCTTGTTTCCCAATTCTCTATAAAATGTTTTTGGGTCATTAATAAATTGCTTATTTTGTACTTTTCCTTTATATTTATCTGCATATTTTCCAAGTTTTCCACCTGTGTTGAGATTTTTAGTTTATTTGTGATAGTGAATGATAGATCCCGATCTGTTCTAATACTGCATGTTGCTTTTATCACATTGTTCTAAATATTTTTGATGATCTGTTCCCTCTTCTGTACTCTTCTAACAGTTACGCTTCTTGTCTTAATTGCTTTATAGTTTTCTCTATTCAATACTTCCATGACGGTATGCAATTTCTCCCCTTCCTTTCCCTTACTACCCTGTGTTCTTGTGGTAGAATGTTATCTGTTATTAATTTAGCTGCACAGTAAAATATCCAGTTTATATCTGTTATACTGCATGGATCTCTGTGAATAGTCCTAACTACTCTGTTCATTTGTTTCATCAAACATCTGACTTTTTGGGTTTTATTGACCTTCTGCAGTCTATTTCTTTAATTGATGTTATTATGTCTATCTATCTCTATTAAGTCAAGCAACTCTTCTCTTAGCTCATTTTCTTGTAAACTGAGGGCACATTTATTGTTTTCCATTTCCTGTGGACATTCCATAGAAAGTTCTATTGCATCTTCCTGTGGCACATTCTCTTCAATTTCATCCTGTGCCATCTGGTCTGTCATATTGGAACCCCCTGGCCTATCACTTCTCAATATTGATTGAGTCTAGGTTTCCCCAGTTTCTTGTTCCTTCCCTTGTTGTCCATCTTCAAGTGAACATCCGTACTGGTTTCCTGGGGATGCTCCAAAATATTTTCATATGGCACCTGACCAATTGCTTCCCATTCTACTGGTTTCCCATTAATTTGGAGTTCCATTGCTCTATCCTGTTGTGGTGCTTTCTGAATTAGATTTTCTACACTGAATCATTCACTTTTGAGGTACTCCATAACCTCAGTTTCTATTTCTTTAACTTCTCTGTTACTGATCTCCTTTTCTACTTTTCCTCTTTGTCTTCTTATTTTTTGTATTGTAATGTTTTCCATGTCCAGATTCCTGTGCCTATATTTCTCTTCAAATATCTTTGGTGCTGCTCTTTTTTATTGATTAGTTTTGCTTTCTCCTTTGCGTAGATATTACACCATATTAAATCTATTTTCCTTTCTCATGTCCATATTTATTCTTCAGATGTCTCCTGATCTTCCTGCTTCTCCTTAGTTTGGTGACTCACTCCATCATGCTGTGATGTAACCTGTGTTAGACGTTCTACACCAGATATTTACTTCACAGGCACTTCATAACTTCATTTTCTATTTTTTTAACTTCTACTTTACTAATCTTCTTTGCTACATTCCCTCTTTGTGGTATTATTTTTATATTATGACATTTTCTATGTCTGGATGCCTGAGCCTGTATTTCTCTTCGAATATCTTTGGGACTGCCTTCCTTATGTTGATTAATTTGGCTCTCTCCTTTGCGTAAATATTGCACCATTTCAAATTTCTGTTTCTTTCCAATGTCCATATTTCTTTTTTTTACTTTTCAAAAATATCTAGGTGTTGTTGTTTATATTTTCACACTTCCTCAGATGCTTCTTTTTCCAAACAGATCAAAGTTTCTTGGTCCATATACTGTTTTACACAAATCTGTTGTATTAATGACCACAAATTTTTATTCGAAGCTTCTGACAGTTTATCTTGTGGATGTATTTTTCTCTCCTCTAATTTCTCTCTTAATCTTTTTGTTTATCTTGTGTCTGGAAATTCTGGGCTTATTGCACAATAGTAACAATACATAATTTCTTTCTTATCCTCAATAGTCCACTTTATCATCTTTATGGCTCTTCTTTGGCCTATCAGATTTTGTGATTTTTGTAGACTGCTACTTCCCTCTACAACAGGGGGTCCATCCTCCCTCTGGCCTGGCCTGACCCCATTGTAGGAATGCTTCCGTATTTTGAGGATTCTAAACTGTCATTTCTTCCAGTCCTGGCACCAGTGTGCTTATCAGGATTGGGCACTTTTTTATCCTGGGTCTTGTGCACCCAGCTATCTTTTTTCATTTTTGACCTACTTCAGTCCATGATATAAGCTTTATAAATGCTGCCTATATATCCGTATCATCTTGGCGAGATTTTATGAAAAACTGGGTCCACCTTGTGAAGGTACTCACCAAGACTTGAGGATGAATTCAGTTTCAACACTACTACTCTTGTTTGCTTGAAGACTTATCTCTCCATTCGGACCACCCGCTGGGTGAGATAAGTGATGAATCAATCTGAATTCACCCTTCTGTTTCTTGAGATCCAGGCTGATAGGGGGAATTTTAAATAAAAACCATGAAGGGGATGAAAAGGGGCCAATTATCCTTCCAGCTTGTCGCTCTTTCTCCACTAACCTGGCTGCAATGTGTTCATGTCCTTTGATGGATGACAAATTGTTAGCTAACTTAGACTCTAATGAAGCTGTGGAGTGGATTGGAAAGCCTCTGGAAAAACCTTTAATAAGGGTGGCTGCTGCCCTTTGATCTGGGTAATCTACTAGCAAATAGGATAACTTAATACAAAACTCTTCTGTTCTCTCTCTCACTCCATGAATTACAGCAACTATTGACCAAACCTTTCAAATGTATCAGCAGTTCTGCTCACAATGGAAAACTCCAGGAAAACAAAAGACCATATAGTAAAATGCAAAAATTTATTCTAGTGCCTCGGTTTACCTACCTTCAAGGAATAAAACAAGTGCAAAAAACACACCCTTCTTATGCATCCATAAATTATATTCAATTAATTAAACAATTAATCGATTTACTTAAAATTATTCATTTAAAGCAAACACTTCCAATTCAGCTCATTATTTAAGCCTCACGGTACCAAAGTTTTATATTTTAAAAAATATATGCTTTTCTTATACATCAATTTTTGTTTTAATACATTTTCATTCTTCTCAATACACTCAACCTTTTCTAAAATGGTACCATATAACAAACCTTCATCACTATTATATTTTTAAAATGTGAGGATATTATTTTCTCTTCCCTTTGATTTTTCACATCCTTCAAATGTTCCATAAATCTAGTCCTGAATTTTCTCTTAGTTTCCCCTATGTAATATAATTCACAAGGGCATTTCAGTGCCTATATCACCCCTTTACTTTCACATGTATATATGCCCCTTGACTTAAATTTAACTACATTAATTTTGTTCACTGTATTGATAACATGTGAACACACACTACATTTGTTACACTGAAAAGTGCCATATTGCAATAAAGGCCTACCAATATTTACTACTGGTCTAACGAAGCTGCCATGAACTACCATGTCCCTTATATTTTTACCTCTCTTAAATGAGAAATAGGGCTTTTTTGTGGCAAAATAGTAGACAAAAATGTATCCTGCAACAGATATTCCCAATAATATTTAATCATGTCCACTAATGCCCAACTCTTAATATTATAAACAAAGACATAATATATGGAATCTTTGCTTCTTGATTGTTTGTGTCTTTCGGTTTTTCCCAGTTAGGGGTCGCCACAGCAGAACTCCGGTCCGCTAATGATTGGCAGTTGATTTTTACGTACCGGCTTGCCAGGCCTGATGCACAACCTTCAATGAAGGTACGCTCATTCACGCATGTCTCCACACAGAAGACGCTCCAGCTGAGAATCAAACCGGACAGCGTCTTATTGTGAGGCAACAATGCTACCACAGCACCATCTTTCACAATATTGCTTCGACAATCTACTGTTCTTATTTTCTTCCTTCTGTTTCCATATCTTCCCTCTAATACTTAATTTTTAGCTGTCTCTATAGACTTGAAATCATATCCCCTCCTTTTAAACATATTCACTGTTTGTTCTATTTGTTTTTCTAAATTAACTTCATCATTACATAACTTAGATAATCTAAATAATTCTCCATACGGCAAAACATCCATGACATGAGTAGGGTGACAGCTACTTGCATAATGATATTGACTACCATCCTCGAACTTCCTGTGTATGTTAGTTATAACGCTACCATTCCATCCTCGAACTTCCTGTGTATGTTAGTTATAATATTACCGTTCTCCTTACCTTCTAAATTACATCCAAATAAACCACTTTTTTACCTTTCTGTAAACCATCAAAAGAAAGACCGAAAGGATTTTTATGTAATTCACTTACAAATCTTTTGATTTCATTCCAACCTTCCTCACACACAAAAATTAAATCATCAATATAACAAAAATAAAAATTAACATATTTTTTTCATAAAAATCTAACTTCCATAAAAATGTGACTTCAAAAAATGACATAAACATATTGGCATACATGGGGGCAAATACTGCCCTCATTACCGTGCCTTGTTTCTGTCTATACATATAATTATCAAAATAAAAATAATTATTCTTTAAACAAAATTCAACTATTTCCAAAACAAAATGTGTGAAGGGAGTATCACCCAGAAAGTATTTAATAGCTTTCAACCCATCTTCATGTCTGATGGAGGTGCATAAGCTCTTCACATCAAGTACCAACCAATACTTTTTTCATTCTAAACTAAACAGGGTATCTTTTTGAGAAAATCAGGAGTATCCTGCATGTATACAGGAGATTTTTGAACATATGATAGTAGTAATATATTGTGTAGTACTATACCAATATTATGAAGAAAATATTTACATGCTGAGATTATAGGTCTACATGGGAGGGGGGGGGGCAATTAATCTTTTATGTACTTTCGGCAAGAAAAAAAATATGGCTTTCTCACTATTTCTATCAAATAACCTGTTTTTAACATCCTTTTCAGTAAATATCCAAGTGTAACGCATTTGTCCAACATTATTTCAAATTTAGTTAAAGCCTGTTCATACACCTCTATTGTACATTTCTCATATACTTCATTATTTTCCAAATGTTCCATACACATTTTGTAGTACTGGACTACATTCATTACTACTATTTTGTTGCCTTTATCAGCTGATTTAATTATTAAATCTTTTCTATTTTGTAACTCCTTTAATACTTGCCATTCTTTAAAGATTAAATTATACTGTATGTGTTTTTTTTTTTTCAAGGTTTCCTCACATATACTGTCACCCCCAAAACCTATCCTAGTACCAAACTGTTTAACATGTACATTTCCAAAGGGAGGAATAAACTTGTTTGAATTAGGAATACCAGAAACATCCACTTTGCAATACAAATTTAAATCATTGTTGCTTAAATCAACATACATTTCATCCTCACATGAATAAAAGCTTTCATCTGACTCACTATATGTTTGCATATCACTATTCACATCTACACTACCCTTTTTTTGCATAGCAAAATATCATTTCAAGTGTAGTTTGTGAATAAACCTGAAATTTTCCTGTTTACTACATGCGGTATAACCATAGGGACAAACTTGAGGCCAAAATTTAAAACTGTTACTTGTTCCTCAGTCAAAATACAATTTGATAAATTCAACACAGTATTAGTAACAGTACATACCTTGGTTACACTATCTTCTAAACTTTTTATTGTTTTGTTGTCCATTACCCTGTCCCTGTTTAAAGTCCCTTCTCTGATTCTCATTTGCATACAGTTCATTAAAGGTGTAATGTTGGCCCCTTTTACGGCTCTTTTGGTGTTGATTACGGTTCTCCTCACTCCAAAACTCCCTCCTATGTTCTTCTGGTTGTTGGGGTTGTGGTAGTTCAGGAAACTCTTCATTTTTATTCATCGCACAGTAGCTGGCCCCCTCTGATGACACAAAGGAAGCTGAGGAAGCTCCTTTAAAATGTATACAATGATGTCACTGTTCCTTCATCTTCCGATTGGTTAATGGGAGAAAGGCACGACCCCCCCCCCCCCATAGTGATTGGCATCTCTAGTTAACTTTAATTTCTTAAACTCAGTCAATTCCGTTTCTAAAGCAGACAGCTTTTTATTGATTTTTTCAAGAAAGATATTCACATTTGAACTTCCCAGGGAAGAACTTAAAGTATGTGACAAAGAAGTCAGTTCTTGCTTTAGTTTTTTTATGTTTGACCTGGTCCCTTTCTATTAAAATGTGCAACCATTCGTTCACACATATATGAGAAGCATTTATCCATCTCTCCTTAAACTGCTTCTCTATGGGACAATTTAAGTCAAATGGTAAACTAGGGTTCTTAATGAACCTCAGCCCCCTCGGGGTAATTTTGAGGTCTATATATCTTTGTAGGTCCAGAATACTAAAATATGTCCTTGTTTCTTTCTCCAACAGTTTTTCAAATTTGTCACATATTTTCCTTTTGTCGGGAGAAATTACACCCAAAGTTTCGCCCACAGCAACAAAAGGGTCATTTACTATTTTAGTTCTCTCTGTAATGAATACATCCAAAATAGGGCTAGTTCCTTGGTTTATGGAACAGTTCTCTGGAATAGAGTTAGATGTATGCAATATCCCATTGAGATATTGTTCCATAGTCCCCTGGGAACCCGTCTGGGACCCCAAAATACCACTTGCTCCCAGAATGGAGATAGAGTCTTCTTGGAAAGGGCGAGGTACATCTACATTTGGACCTGAGGACATGCTAACCTAATACAACCACTCTTCTGTTCCCTCCTTTTCACTCCATGAATGTCCAAACATTTCAAATGTATCAGCAGTTCGGCTCACAATGGAAAACTCCAGAAAAACAAAAGACCATATAGTAAAATGCAATAATTTATTCTAGTGCCTCAGTATAACCACCTTCAAGGAATAACACAAGTACAAAAGACACACCTTTCTTATGTATCCATAAATTACATTGAATTAATTAATTTACTTAAAATTATTCATTTAAAGCAAACACTTCCAATTCAGCTCATTATTTAAGCCTCTAGGTACCAACGTTTTATATTTTAAAATATATATGCTTTCCTTATATATAAATTTTTGTTTTAATACATTTTCATTCTTCTCAATACACTCAACCTTTTCTAAAATGGTACCATATAACAAACTTTCATCACTATTATGATATTTTTTAAAATGTGAGGATATTATTTTCTCTTCCCTTTGATTTTTCACATCCTTCAAATGTTCCATAAATCTAGTCCTGAATTTTCTCTTAGTTTCCCCTATGTAATATAATTCACAAGGGCATTTCAGTGCCTATATCACCCCTTTACTTTCACATGTATATATGCCCCTTGACTTAAATTTAACTACATTAATTTTGTTCACTGTATTGATAACATGTGAACACACACTACATTTATTACACTGAAAAGTGCCATATTGCAATAAAGGCCTACCAATATTTACTACTGGTCTAACGAAGCTGCCATGAACTACCATGTCCCTTACACCGAGGCGCTAGAATAAATTTTATTTTACTATATGGTGCTTTGTTTTCCTGGAGTTTTCCATTGTGAGCAGAACTGCTGATACATTTGAAGTGTTTGGACAATAGTTGCTGCAAAAATAGGATAACTTATCTAGACAAATGGAGGAATAAGCCCAATGTGGCATGTTTGGGTCCCCTCCCAAAATTCCCATGTCAATGAAAATGTGGCTTAGCATGAAATGAAGAGTTATGCCCCTTACCAATCTATCCATCTGTATGAGATGTAGAAAAATTCCACTGTCCTTAGGCAACAAATCCCAACATCTGGAGACAAGATGTCTGTTCACACATCCTGAACACAAGTGGTTATATTTGCAAGCAGGCCAGACACTTTTTCCCTGATTGAATGCCCAGCCAAATTTTATATCTTTTGTATTAGCAGCCCCTCCCTCCATGCCCATAGGCGCCTCCTTATCCATCATGGCACTGACACATATGTCAGGGTGCCTAAACTCCCACCTGAGGGAACTATAAAGACCTTTTCTGCTTCCTGAAGCTCTGATCATAATTCAACCACCCCAAACCCCCTTTCACATTGTGGTCTTCCCTTATGGCTACAAAGTAAGTTAATAAAGGCAGTGCTTGGGTGGGGTCCTTCTCAATGATTATACCCATAAACACCACAAAACCCAGAGACCAAGTATCCCAGTTCTTTAGTGTCCTGGCTGACACCTTATTCCCGATGGCCACTAAGGCTTCCATCAAGTCCTTGTTGGGCATGTTATCAGTGTCCAGTATGGGTTTTATGCCCTCATTATCTACTAGATCAAAGATATCTACAAACTCCGCTTTTCTAATCTTATCTTTGACTTATAGAGAACATGTGCTGCGATATGAGAACCAGATGATTTGGAATATGTGAAGCTGAAGGTAGCCATGGAGGACAAGAACTAGGGGATACACTCATCTAACTGCGGTGTAATATCCCTCTCTGAACCCATGACCTTCTCAGATACCCCATGGAAGTTGGGTAAACGTAACTGCACCACCTGATCAACATCAGTACCTGCTCCCACTCCCAGACCTAAAGGTGTGGAGGCAGCAAAGTTTCTGTCTAAGGCTAAGTCAAACAGCCTAACTCTATCCAGTTCCGGCAAAGAATTTATAAAATCTTCTAAACAATTATCAGCAGATTGACCCCTACCACAAATATCAAGACCTGTAGCCCCTATATTACCTTGAACTTCTGTAGCTATGTTGGATAATCAGGGAGGGATAATCTTTTGGCTGGAGATATCTCTGACTGTCTTTTTCCAGGACTTCTTAGCTGGAGCTGGTCCTACAGCTGCATCTTCTGCCGGATTCATCGAAGGTCTCCTCTTGGAATTCAGGCTTTTTTCAGCCACCCCTCCATTTCTAAATCAGTTAGCAAGCCTTGCGCCTCCTGCAATGAACTCAACCATTTCTCTTTAATGGACTGCATCATGGCTGAACCTGAATGCACAGGGAATAATATAAACAAGAAAGGCGGGGGAGGGGCGTCTGATCAACTAAGAGTCACACAAAGTTGCAGTTATTTTAAAAGAAATAATGGGCTGCTTGGATGCTGCGAGGTTCTAGAATGTATAGCCCTCAGAAGATTTCCTTGCTCCTTCCTTGAAAATGCCCCTGTGACTAAAGCTAGGTGAGCTGCTGGGAGAGTTCCAGAATGCTATGACATTTCCTACACACAAACTATTCTGACAAAACCAAGGATGTGTACAATCTAGTAATCAAATGCTGTGGTAACCTTATATACTGCCGGTCATCTGAAATGTCATGCCTAAAACTTAATAAATTAACTAACCTTACAACTTTATTATAAAATAATTGCATTCAAGATACCATCACAAAATTAATTATGTAATACGTTTTAACTTATGCACTACCGCCACTAGAATATAAAAACAGAATTTGAATGAATTCCCTGTAGACAGTCTCCAAAATTTACCCCATAATAAATAAACCCCCCACAAAGGCAAGGTGCTGTGACTGACCTAAATAAGCACTCCTTTACAACTGACATATCAATTCAAAAGGCAAATAACAAAACTTGTGGGATATAAGTCCACCGCTACTCAGTCTCCGCACCCAACTTGCCCTAATTAATTAAAGCATGCTTCAATTGCCTAAGTGCATTAAACAAACCTGCTGAAATAAAGAAGCAAACCATGTGTAACAAAATCATACAGATTCCAGCAATCATAAACCCTATGTTACTGACCACTATATATAGTAATGACCAAAATTAAATTTTCTTTCTAAAAATCAATTGAATAACAATCCTGCCATCACAACAGCTATCCATTATAAGCAAGAAAACATATAATGATGATCATAGCATCTGCTGCCCAGCAACCACCCTCAGAATGACATCAATACATCCGTAAAATAAATGCCACATGAACTGTAGCCCAATAAACCTACAATTACCAACACCATGCTTCGCAACAACCTATCTTGACCATAGCCAATATCGGTCAGTCTTCACGCTATCAAACCTACCCCAACCCTTCAAACCAATGAATCACTGACCAAGATTTAGTAAATTCAAATAGCCTTGTTCCCATGCAGCTAAAGTACTGACAGCTAAATTCCCCTTGACCAACTGAACTGCCTTACCTTGTTCCCAAGACTGACCAATAAATAAATCTTTCCCAAATTCCTTCCCACGGGCAGTTGTGACACAAATGTAACTAATCTGGCAATGCCCTACCATATGCCTTTCTTATAAAAGGTGCCCTAGACTCCTGCAGCAAGCCTTTAAACTTAATACAAGCTGACACACCTCATCTAGCAACAAAGTGTCTACTAACACAGTGCCACAACCCATACTACTGCCATATTAAATGGATGAAATTGAAACCTAATCCCCAACAACTCCCACTAAACCAGAAGCCTTTAATCCTAATATGACCTGACACACCTCAACTGACTGACATGCAACTTCAGTAGTCCAAAAAGCTGAACATCCTTAATCCACTGCTTGTCCTTGGCTTTCTCCTCAAAGCTCATCTTTCCATGTATTACCTTTGCATCTGGCAAGGAATGGAAACATGGCCTACATTTGCAAGGAATCCCAAAACAATGCCTTGCTTAATCCTAACTTTTTTGTAGCCAACAAAGCACCCAGTCCCTCACATATCCCCCAAAACACCCGCATGCTACCATGTTCCATCAAATCCTACCAACTCTTAAAAGTCCTATATATAACAAACCACCTCCTATCAACCCAAAGTGCAAGTCAAATAGTACATGTGTTACTCGCTCTAAAAACCTTAACCTGGTATATAACATTAGTAGACCCTGCCTGAAGGACAAACTTGTCTCCCAAAAGATACCGCACCCCTGGTTCAAAATCTCACTTCATGTCACTTCATGTCAAACAGAACATCTCACTGGCCCTCCTTAAACAGTTTGAACACTAGATGGTTAACTGTAACTTCACCCCAGGGGTTCCACCTACATCCTTCTTGGACAAGGGCAATTGGTGGTTCACAGGAAAAGGGGGTGAACTTGGCTAGATTGAAAGGGCCCTAGAACCATTAGCCTAGTAACTTCCTATGATAGTTGTGACTCCCCTACCTGTGGGAACCCCAAACTCCCCATAAACAATCCCCAACCATACTTTATCTTGCTGCCAACATATCGTCTCCTCACTTGCCCTACACTATTCCAAACCGCACCAACTCTGACGTGCCTTAATGAATACCGAATAAAGTAAGATCACCTGTGACCTCACTGTGCAAAAATCAGCAATCAGAACATCCATCCCAGCAGAATCCATCACCTTTCAAGTCCACTGCCTTCAGGCCACTGACTGTTGACTTCAGATTATCAACTGATGCCCACTCTGTACTCCCCACCTGCAAAAGAAAAGATAACTGTAAATTATCACCACAAACATAACCAAAATTTGCCCGCAGCCCCCATTCCCATGAGAGTGCAACCATGGCAGCTTCTCCCCTGTGCTGCTTGTTCTGG
Source organism: Protopterus annectens (assembly GCF_019279795.1). Taxonomy (NCBI): domain Eukaryota; kingdom Metazoa; phylum Chordata; order Ceratodontiformes; family Protopteridae; genus Protopterus; species Protopterus annectens. Next base: position 158,610,096 of record NC_056726.1, on the reverse strand, counting down.
CAGTTTAGATGCCTAAAACAAAATCTAAAATAACGCTGTGACATACCCATACCTCTCAGGTATACTGCATCCCAAGAAACGTTCCTCGTTTAGGGTCAAAATCTCAGGTTCCTTGAAGTTTAACATTGAAAAGTGTCACATTCCATGTTAACAATTTAAATGATAAAAATGGTAAATAGAATTGAATCACCTGTTAACTGTCCTATGAGCCATACAATTAAAGTTGTTAATGAGTCATTAAAAGCATTCCACCTTTTACCCATTTATTCCACATTCTCATGGCAGCCTTATTAAAGGTATTGTGCTTACCAATTCAGTCCCTTCTTACCTATGGGCACTAAGAGCCCCCTCCCCAATGACCTCTAATCAACTATGGGAATGAAGTCCTTTTCCTTATGCCTATGAGACAGCATTACCACTCGACCCCCCCTTACAGTCTAGATTAAGCTAGGTATTAGTTCTGGGGACTCAACCTCAAGAACACTGCAAAGTTTGAGGAATGGACCTAAATTATGAGGTAACATTCTGCCCATTCTGCCACTTCTGGACAACAGCAATGTCTGCTTACTGCAACTAGCAGTAAAAGTGCATGCAAACCATACCTCTCAGCTTCTTAGATCAAACACCTGTGAAAAACTATAAATAAGAGTAGGAGAAAGACCCAAAACACAGGAGGGAAAAATGGAAAGAAGGGAGTAATGCATCCAGCGTTGATCATTTTCACTTCTAAAATGAACCAAAGCATGTATTACGATGTATTATTTGACTTAACATGAGCACAAAAACATTTATGTGCAATCTATAGAGTTTGTTCCCTACACCTTCATTTGCCCACTGTATAAATGTGAGAGTCAGTTAATCAGACAGTGGTCCAGGGTTGTTCCTGAAAAGGAAACAATTTTTTTCAGTGGCTTTTGAGCAGGGAGAAGTAAGTTCCATATGTAATCTTCCCTGCCCCCTCCTCCTCAATCGCTACTCATGCTATGGGCATACGTGACTAATGCCCCTCACTCATGGGCACCACAAAGCCCATGAAAAAGCTCCTACAAACCGATGCAGCCTCCAAAGCAGTTAAGCCCAAAATCTAGCCATTCAGGGAAAATCTGGATACTTACAAGCATACTGTCCAATCTCTCAGCACAAAACAGTGGGCACAGGTGATTGCTTCCACAAACTTAGAAAGTTGACATAGCAACAGGCTTTGCACTAGCATGAATCTCCTATAGGATGCAAAGTCCAAAACTCAAATGTCTGTCATTTTCCCAATTGCATTCTTTAAAGATTTGCCACCGTCTTGCCATAAAACCACCAATGATACCAAAAACTACAGTGCAGGCTGAAACTTGCTGTAATTGCATTAACCCCACCCCCATACTGCACCATAACAAGAACACAAACACAACATGTTTTAGATTGTGAATATTCACAGAACTTTGCAATTGATGTAGATCAAAAACAATTACATTTACCTATTTCATTTATTCATTACAAACCCATGTAGATCTACTCCAGACAACTCTCCACAAACATACAAATACATAAATCAGCATGACTCTCATACCACCTACACTGTCACCGTCATTCCCATTGATAAAGTCTTTACAGGCTACAGCTGTCCACACAAAACCTCTGACCACAACGAATGGGCACAAGCATCCAGGCAAAGCCGCAACCGCGGTGAGAAAAACAACCAAAACCACAGCCAAAGTAAACATCGCTCCCCCACTGAAAATCCAACCAAAACAACCCATCCATCAGCATGGATCCCCACAAGGGCCCAAAATCTGCAGAAATTATGATGCATGGAGAGAAGACCAAAAGTAGAAAATGGACCACAAGCATGAATCAAAACATAAATCTGCACAGCTGACAGGCATGAGCAAAAGACAACGGCACATGCAGCACAACCAGCCCTGCCGCTACAACTAAGAATCTACCTACATATGTATGTTTCTCCCACATGTTCAGTGGACTTTGTAAACCAGCGTGTACATAGCCCACTATCTTGGGCTGCCAATATTAACCTTTTGTTTCTTGGTTTAAATTTGCCTCTGCTTTACCATTCCTGCATTCGTTCTTGATCAACATGAGGCTCTTCCAGAAGTTTTCTATACTTGCAACTATATTTATGTTTTTTCCACATTTCTTGCCTTCTCATCTGTGTCCTTCACCTTATATTCTTTCATTTTTTAGCACATTCAGTTGCTGCCTGGTTTTTATTTACTTCTGATTTGATTTCCATTCATGCTTGACGTCAATATGCATCTGCTAAATTAAGCAGAGATGTCATCTTAGATTTATTCTCCTCATGTTTCAAAACTTTCACTACATTTGGATCCTTTGAGGTTAGCAGATATGTGTGGAGTCCCACGATTGCAGATCTATACATGCAATCAATTTCAAAAAGGCCCATCCCTCCTTCGGAAAGGGGAATATATAATCTTGATATACACTGATTTTAAATCATTTGGTTTTGGTTAGAGGCTTTTCTTAACTTTGTATCAATCTCTATGGCTGTTAATTCATCCCATTTCATCTCCTGTACCTTTAAACTTCTTATTCTTTCTTTTACTTCTTCTATCCATTTAGCATCTTTGTTATGTTCCACAGGGTCTTCATAGGTACTTTTCCAAAATGTATCTACTTCCTCTTTTTTTGGCAGTTTTTCAATTCCTTTTACCTTATTTTCCAATTCTCTTTAAAACTTTTTTTTGTGTCATCAATAAATTACTTATTTTGTACTTTTCCCTTATATTTATTTTCATGTCTTCTAACTCTTTCCGCCTGTTTTGAAATTTTTAGTTTATCTCCAATAGTGCATAATAGATCCTGGTCTGTTCTAATACTACTCATTGCTTTTATCACATCTATCTTTCTTACTATTTTTGTTGATCTGTTCCCTCTTCTATAATCTTCTAACAATGACAGTTCTTGTCTTAGCTGCTTTATACTTTTCTCTACAAGATATTTCCATGATGGTATTCGCTTTCGCCCTCTGTTTTCCCTCGCTACCCTGTATTCCTGTGGTAGAACTTTATCAGTTATTAATTTAGCAGCACAGTAATATATTTTGTTTACATCTGTTATATCGCATGGATCTCTATGGACAGTCCTAATTACTGTGTTAATTTGTTTTATCAAGCTTCTGACTTTTGGGGTTTTATTAACCTTCTGCAGTCTATTTCTCTCATTGATCTTGATATATGTCTTTGTCTATTACATCAAGCAACTCTTCTCTTAACTCATTTTCTTCCATACTGAGCACATCCCTTGTTTTCTGTTTCCTGCGGGCATTCTATAGAAAGCTCTATATCATCATCCTGTGGCACATTCTTTTCAATTTCTTCCTGTGTCATCTGTTGATGTTCTTCGTGTTTCACTGTTGCAGTCATCACATTTGGGTTATCTGCTTGCAGTAGCCCTCAGTTGGCCTGATTAACAAAGTCTTGGGTCCTGTGTCGGTTGCTGTCTTTTCTTCCATGGCATCAGGTGGTGGGGGTTATAAAACATGCAGCCGATGCCATTACATCAGTCTTTCTTGCTGTGCGGTGCCCGAAGCAGAGGCAGTTTGCAAGTGCCAGTCGTCCGACTCCTGACATTTTCGTTTTCGAGTTTCAGAACCAAAGTCTTCAACTAAAAGCTAAGTACCCCATTGGGGAAACTTTATCTTGCTCTTAGCCAATGTCAGTAAAAGTAAATAATTGCATTACTTGTGGAAAGCAAATACTTCATAAAGATTTTCATTCGCACTGTATTCCTTGCCTAGGCCCTGACCATGACGTACCTCACTGTTGGTTTTGTGCCTTATTTAAACCACAAACTATCCGTCATCAGTATATTTTCACTTCTAAATATTTTGATGCTCGGTACAACTATCCTGATATGTCTTCGGTAAGCCATCCGACTACCAACATTACGAAAAAATGCAAAGATAAAGACAGAGACAGGCCGCCTAGGTCCAAAGCTGCCAACGATGCTTCTCCTAAGCCAGTCGCCAGTTCACTGGTACTCAGTGAGGCGCTTTCGCAGCCCCTGATACCTGCTACTTCAGATTCGCAGGCCTCTACTGAGACCCATTTGGAGTCCGGTATGCCGCAAGATGCTTCAACTGTGGAACCTGCAGATGTCTCTACCTTGGATGGGTCTGGAGCCGCTGTGCAGGCACCGGCTTCTGAGGGTGTATTCAGGCCTACTGACTTGCATATTAAATCAATGCCATCTTCTTCTTCTTCAAGGCCTAAATCTCGAACTATGCCTAGAAAACTGACGCCCAGACCGCATGGTCAGGCCTCTATGCCTAAAAAACAAATGATAAGAATGTCTGAAGACCTTATTACTTTAATTAGGGGAAGCCAATCTTCCCCCGCTAAGAAACCTAGGACTGAGTTTGCTTATGATACTTCTGACCAGGATTCTGAATTTTCTGTTTCCTCTGATGACCAGGATTTACCCTTATCTACCTATGAGGATTCTGATGCTGAGGACTCTATTCCCTCTGCTTCTCCCTCAGAGGATTTCTCTTTTGGTGAAACCTTGCATACTCTCAGGGAGCATTTTCATTGGGAAAGTCAGGATTTCTCTGATTCTAAATAGAGCTTAGGCATTTCTTACTCCTGCCCCAGCACAGGCCTTTAGCCATTCCTCCTGTACTAGCCATTGTTGATGCTTTTCAGAGTCTAGCTTGGCCCCTGACTCTTTACCTCCTGCTCCCAGAAAACCTGATAGATATTACAGGGTCCCTGACTCTCACAAGTTCCTTTTTAAAAATCCTACTGCAGATCCTGAGACCATTTCACAGGGACTCAAGGGCATTAAATCTACTACTGCCAAAAATCCTACCCCCTCTGATAGAGACTCCAGGGCACTGGATAGATGGGGTAAGAAGGTATACACTTCTGCAACTTTGGCCATTAGGGCCTTAAACTGCCAGTTTCATATGTTAAAGTATCAGCAGCATATTATTGGATTGCTTAAACAGAAAATGATGTTGATTCCTGATTGTGCTGAAAATAAAGATTTACAGGATTTACTGCATTCAGCTGAACAGGTTGGAAAACATACTTTGCAATGTGGTTTTGATTCACTAGAGGCATCTTGCAGGGCTGCTGTAACTGGGTCTGTATTTAGAAGGCATGCTTGGCTTAAGAAACAATCCTTGCCAGATCATGTTAAAGTGAAATTACTGGATGCTCTCTTAAACCAGGACAGCCTGTTTGGCAACAAGGCAGAAGAAGTTCTTAAAAAGATGGAGGAAAAAGCTAAATCCATGCAAACTGTTTTTAAAAATACAACCTCCAAGGTTTAGTAGGCATTGGCCTTCCAAAAACTGGTCATTTCCTGCCTCTTCCAGACCTTCTCAGTCCAAACCCAGATCCAGCAGAGCTCCCAGCCTTCAGTCCCAGGGTGCATAGAGGACTAAGCAGTGGGGGGCCTCCACTTCCAAATCTGGGAGTGATAAAACTCCCCCTATGGTAAACTGTCTCAGTGACTTCTTTTTAAAACTTCTCAACTGACTGCCCCTTTGGGGGGAAAGATTGCTCTTCATGCCAAGAACTGGGAACTCATTACCCAGGACAAATGGGTTTTAAATATTGTGTCCCAGAGATACAGATTTCACTTCCACACGTTACCAGCATCAAGTGGGTGGCCAGATCTACCCCCAAATCAGTGGGCAGAGACCCAAAAGCAAGTACTTTCTCTCTTAAGCATGGGGGCTATTCAATTGGTACCAGAAGAGGAAAATGGACAAGGTTTCTACTCGAGACTTTTCCTGGTACCCAGAAAAGACAATTCATGGCGTCCTATCCTGGACCTGTCTACTCCAAACACCTTTTTGGTGATTCCAAAATTCAAGATGCTAACTCTTCACCAGTTGCTCCCTATGCTAGGCAAAGATGCCTGGTTGGCAACACTAGATTTAAAGGAAGCATACCTGCACATCCCAGTCAGGGAATTTTGCAGAAGATACCTATGCTTCAAAGCAGGCTACATGCACCATCAGTTCTCTGCACTGCCCTTTGGCTTATCTACTGTGCCCAGGGTATTCACAAAGTGCCTAGCTCCAGTCATTGCATTTTGCAGGCAAATAAATATTCATACATACCCATACCTGGACGATTGTCTAATTCAGGCAGAAAGCCAGGACATACTTTTGAAACATCTGGCCTTTGCACAAAGGGTACTAACTTGTCTGGGGTACACCATAAATGAAAGAAATCACACCTGGTACCCTGTCAACAAATTATATTCCTGGGAGCAAGCTTGCATACAACTTCCCAGATGGCTTTCCTCACGCTGGAGAAACAAATTCATTTGACAACCTACTTCAAACAAGTGGCCACAAAAACCCTGCTATCTGCAAGGCAAATACTACAAGCCTTGGGGTTCATGGCCTCCTGCATCCTTCTAATTCCATATGCAAGACTGCATATGAGGAAACTACAATGGTATCTAAAAAGCCTATGGTGTCAACATTCTCAGGATCTAGAAGCAATGATTCATATCATACCTTGCCTATGCCTCGAGTTCCTTTGGTGGGCAGAGGCATGCCACCAAAACAAGGGACTACCATTCACACTACCCCCTGCTGTCCAAACCCTAACAACAGACGCATCAGACTATGCATGGGGGCTCACCTGGTAGGGAAGTGTATTCAGAGCAAATGGAACCCAAGTCAAATGCACCTGCATATCAATCAAAAAGAACTGTTAGCTGTACAGAATGCTCTGACAGCCTTCAAGGACCACATTCTTCCAGGACAATTAATGGTAAAGACAGACAACACCACTGTTATGTGGTACATAAACAAGCGGGGGGTACCCATTCTTACCCCCTCTGCAGACTAGCCATGGCATTGTGGAACACAGCCTTGAGCTACCAAGTGCATCTACAAGCTCAATTCCTGCCAAGAAAACTAAATACACTGGCAGACTGACTAAGTAGAAACCTCATGGACCCACATGAGTGGAAACTGGAACCAAGGATTTTCAACATGTTGACAAGCAAATTGGGGAAACCCAGATATAGACCTGTTTGCCTCCCCATTGAGCTATACATTGGACAAATTTTGCACAAGGACTCCCCACAAACAGGCATGGAAAGTGGATGCTCTGTCCTTCAGCTGGAAAAACCTATCAGTTTATGCCTTTCCTCCTCTGCCTCTGCTCTCCAAAGTATTACTAAAGATCAAACAAGACAAACCAAGGACGATTTTAATTGCACCAGACTGGCCATGCCAACACTGGTACCCCCTCTTGTGCAGTGTGTCACTGTTGGCCCCATGGCACCTGCCTCAGACTCCTACTCTGCTGTCTCAGCAGAAGAACCAGATTCTGCACCCTCCACTTCAAACTCTGAACCTAGCAGCCTGGCTAATTACCTAAGCAATCCTTTAACATCCCTCAGTAAACCAGTGATGGATGTCATTTTAGAGGCAAGGAGGCCTAGTACTAGAAAATCTTATGCTGACAAATGGCTTCTGTGCCTGGAACCAGTCTCAAGGAACGAGCACAGCAGCGCCCAATTTACCTCAGATTTTACAATACTTAACTGAGATGCTTCACAAGGGCCTGTCTTTTTCCTCCATCAAAATTCATGCCTTAGCCATTTCAGCTCATTATAACACAGAACCTCCCTTCTCCTCTCATCCACTGCTCAAGCAGTTCCTCAGAGGGGCCAAAAATTTAAGACCACCCAGGAGAGCTCCAACCCCAGCCTGGGACCTTAACTTTGTATTGGAAAAACTCACTCTCCCTCATTTCGAGCCAGCTGCTACTGCAGATTTAAAATTTCTTTCTTGGAAAACAGCTTTCCTTTTAGCAATCACCTCAGCTAGAAGGGTATCGGAATTTCAGGCCCTTATGGTGGTGGAACCTTTCATCATCTTTCATGCGGACAGGGTGTCCCTCAGAACAAATACCTCCTTCATGACCAAGGTGGCATCCAGTGTGGCGCTTAATCAGTCCATCCATTTGCCAACCTTCTTTCCTAATCCACAGAACAAAGGGGAACGTATACTGTACTCCATAGATGTGCACAGATAACATAGATTTTACTTGGACAGAACTAAACCTCAAAGGAAATCTGAACAACTGCTGGTGATATTTGCTGCAGGGACAGAGGGGAAAGCTATTTCAAAGCAAACCATTTCTAAATGGATAGGCCATTGCATTCATTTCTAATATAAGCACCATGGAAAACCTATCTCACAGGGGATCAGACCCCACTCAACCAGGACTGCATCTACCTCTACAGCCTTTCTCAGAGGCGTCCCTACCAGGGACAATCCTATAAGCTGCTACCTGGAGTTCTGTACATGCTTTCACCAAGCATTACCATTTTCCAATTTTCTCTAAGTCCAGAGCTGGCTTTGCCACTGCAGTCTTCCAGGGCCTTATAGCTGGTTCTAATGCTATCTAAATTCCTCCTCTCATCCTTAGCTTTGAGAATCTACCCAAATGTGATGACTGCAACAGTGAAACACGAAGAACATACTACAGTTGTGTACACTTACCATAAATGTAGATGTTCGAGTGTATTCACTGTTGCAGTCCTGGTTAGCCTCCCTCCAGCTCCCTGACTTCTTTTGGCTATACCTCTACTCTCCTTTACTATGCTTAAAAGCTTTTTGGTGTATTCTCTTTTTTGTTGGAGGTATAACCTTGTATTTTTATATAAATTTAATTGCTCCCCATTAGGGCAGCACCTGACATCTGGGGCAAGAAAAAACTGATGTAATGGCGTCTGCTGCATGTGTTAAACCCCTGACGACCTGATGTCACGGAAGAAGAGACAGCAACCGATGCAGGACCCAAGACTTTGTTAATCAGGCCGACTGAGGGCTACTGCAAGCATATAACCCAAATGTGATGACTGCAACAGTGAATACAATTCTGGGGATTCACTCTATCATGCTGTGATGCAGTCTGTTTTAGACCTTCTACATTAAATCCTTCACTTCGCAGGCACTCCATAATGTCTGTTTCTATTTCTTTAACTTTACTAATCGTCTTTTCTACATTACAACTTTGTGCTATTGATCTTTTTATTGTGAAATTTTCCATATCTGGATGTCTTTGCCTGCATTTTTCTTCAAATATCTTTGAGACTGCCTTCTCTGTATTAGTTAATTTGGCTTTCTCCTTTGCACCATATCAAATCTCTTTCTTTTCCATGTCCATATTTCTTTTTTATATTTTTCAGATATCTCGAGATTTTTTGTTTATATTTTCTCACTTCCTCAGAGGCTTCTTTTTCCAAAGAGATCAAAGTTTCTTGATCTATATACTGTTTTTCAAAAGTCTGTTGTATTAATGAACACAAATTTTTATTTGAAGCTTGTGACAGTTTTGCCTGCAGAAGTATTTTTCTTTCCTCTAATTTCTCTCTTAATCATTTTGTATATCTTGTGTCTGGAAATTGTGGGCTTTTTACATAATAGTAACTATATATTATTTCTTTCTTATCCTCAATAATCCACTCTATCGTCTTTATGGCTCTTCTTTGGTCAATCAATTTTTGTCATTTTTGTGGACTGCTGCTTCCTTCTACAACAGGGGACCATCCTTCCCCTGAGCCTGGCCTGTCTCCACTGTAGGAATGTTTCCATATTTTGAGGATTCTACACTGTCACTTTTTTCCAGTCCTGACACCAGTGCACCAACCAGGATTGGGCACTTTTTTATCATGGGTCTTGTGCACTCAGCTGTTTTTTTTATTTTTGATTTACTTCTGTCCATGATATATGCTATAAAAATACACTCTATATATCAGTGTCATCTTGGTGAGATTTTGTGAAAAACAGGGTCCACCTCGCGAAGCTACTCACCAAGACTTGAGGATGAATTGATTTCAGAGCTACTACTCTCCTTTGCTTGCTGACTTTTCATCTCTCCATCATGACCCACTAGTCTTATATGTAAAGCCATTGAAAGAATTATGATGGAGATGATCAATAGAGATATAGTAAACCTCCAGACATTAGACCCAACCCAGTTTGGTTTTGTTAAGGGCAGATCATGCCTACTCAACCTAGTGGAATTATTTGAGAAGGTCAGCAAAGCAGTAGATGAGGGCAAAACTCTTCATACTGCCTACCTTGATTTGGCCAAGGCATTTAACACAGTACCCCACTTGGGCATTTTTGATAAACTCAAGAGTTTAGGTACAAGCCCGTATGTCACCCGGTGGATAGCTAACTGGTTCACAGACAGGACCGAGGAAGTTAGGATTGGGGAGTCCACCTCTACAAAGAGGCCAATCACAAGTGGAGTCCCTCAGGCATCAATCCTTGGACCGCTCCTTTTTGGCATTTAATTCTCAGATGTCAAGGCCAATATCAGTGGTCTCCTGCTGACTAAATTTGCAGATGACTGGAAATTAGGAGCTGTCATTGAATCTCACACACTGACACGAATGTTATCCAGGAGGGGCTGACATGTTTAAAGGAAACTAAATATTGTCACTAATGTTAAAGAAAATTAGATTATGGCTATGGAAAAAGTGTGGGGGCTTGACATAAAAGTATATGAATGGCAACTTTGATGTGTAAAATGTGAAAATGATTTAAAATGATTGTATTAATTTGTGAATATGTATATGTATGTGAATATGTGTACATATATATAAATAAATGACCTTTCAATATGTGCTGTGGGATCTTTTATATCTGCTTCAGCTATCACCAGCTTAGACAGATGGAGCCTTAGTTTAACACCTTATCTGAAGGAGGTATAAAAGGATGATAACTTTTGTAATCCAAACAGCAATTTGAGAACATCTCCTTCCTGAAAATATTCGATGAAACCTTCTTAGCTTTATAATCCTTTAAAGAATTACATTCATGTAGTGAATGGCATTGTCTACCCATGTGGAAGAGAGATCACATGGGTGCCATTTTTGGTGTTAAGCCTTAATGAGGCTTCAGCTAGAGATTTTGGAAGTGATTTGTATATGATAAAGTGATTTAACTGAAAAGCCAATTCTGTGAGCATTTTTTTTAGTAGCTTGGAAGCACCCTGGATTCTGCACAAGATGAGAGCTGCTGGAAGTAGATAGCCTAAATTGCAAGATATACTAACTAATCTCACTGACTTTTTTTTACCTTTGGATGGAAATGCCCATTTAAATATTTTATACCCTGAGTAAGCAAAATTAATTATGGCCCACTGCATCTCCAGACTGTAGGAGATATCAGGGAAGATAAAAATGAAAATGGCTACACATATTTTGGAAGTATATGTTTGGATCAAGGAATACCAGTTGGCTAACAAAGAACCCTAGATAGCAGTTACGATGGCAAATAACAAGGCCTCAGGGGCACATTACCAGCTGCTGTAAAGTATCTCAACAAACGGCACAAAGAAACTCTATCATGTTGCAAGACAAAGACAGAAATATAAAGAAGAAAACTGTTAGGCACCCTTCCTAAGAGATGCCAGCAATGACCTGCTCACCAGTTCAAAGGACATCAAAGGCAGTTGGAAGAAGTAAACAGTGTCAGGGGATAGAGTGTGACAGAAGAGTACAGAACAAGTTGAAAAGTAAGGTGTACAAAACAATGATGCAACCAGTACTACTATATGGTAGAGAAACCTGTCAGTGAAGGCAGAGAAACTGAGGGAGCTAGAGGTGATGGAGATGAAGAGCCTAAGATGGGTGGTAGGATGCACACTGTGGCACAGACAAAGAAATGAGGGCATCAGAGTAGAAGTGCAACTAGCTCCATTTGGGGAGAAGGTGAAACAAAACAGATTTCAGTTGTTTGGGCACATGTGCAGGAAAGCAAAAGACAATCTGATGAAGAAGATTTGGGACAGGCAGGAGGAAGACAAGAAAAAGTTGTTGGCAGACAGCAAAAGACAGATGAATTGTGTGGGAGAAGGCATATGACAGAAAGGCACAACTGTGGAAGAAAGTAGGGGACTGGAATTGAATTGAGAGAGATGGCAACAGTTGATGCAACACCTCGACTCCATATTTAAAATGGGGAAAAAGGGGCTTGATGGTGATAATTATGATGATGATGATGATGATGATGATGATGATGATGATGATAATAAATGATTGGGCATCTGAAAAGAAATGCTCAGACAGTTATACACACAATATCCAGACAGCATGATATCAAGCCCATGTCTTATTTCGTTAATATTATGACAGTGTGAAGGTTGAGTAAGGTTAATGGAAAGTAATATTATTCATTCTAATGTTGATGGTTAAAAGAAGTTATCCCTGAACAATGAAAGCAGCAGTCCTCTTGATTAGTAAAGATATTAAGTGGATCCTGTAAGACGTTTACCACCACAAAGCCCACATGGAGATGAGGAGAGGATATACAGTGCTCATGAGCAAATAGTTGCTATGGTTCATAGATTTAGGTGGTGACATAGTGGATTTGGTGGCTTTAAAGTTATCATTTTAAGACACTCTGGATAGATTCCCCCTATATTCTTTCATTATACTCTGCATTACTCCTCTTTTAGATAGGATAACATAAGTACTAAGGGATCCTATAACTCAGGCATTAGATATCACAATTAAGCTAATTCAATTCATTTGGTATGTGGACAATGACATGAACCAGCTAGTCAAAGTGGTATGTGAAGGACTACAGAGTACTTTGCTTAAAGTTAACATAGCATTCCTTATTTGGGCCAATTATCTGTAAGTTACAAATGATTATTGTTACTACTTGCACTATAAGTAATATGAAGACATTACCCTCCTCCCTGATACTATACTATTTACTCGAACTTTTAAATCATCGGACATTGTTTTACTTACTCTTATGCCCTTAAATGTGTGTTGCCTGCTGTATTTTTAACCACCTTGGCTGTACTTCAACTGTCAGCTGTTCTTACTGTAATGATCTTATTTTTGTATTTCTTTTTGCTTTATCCTGGCTGAGATTGAAATTGGTGTATTATGTAAATGTCATCAGAGTTATACCCAGTTAACAAATTCAATAAATAAGTAATATTATATAGATATCATCTGTCATTATTTGTGAAATCTGATTTCAACTGAATAAATTATAACCCTGCTGAGATAAGTTATGTTTCTTGCTTTTGATCACTTATTTTGAGATATGTTAAATTTGTATTGCAATTTCCCATGTTTTCATATTAGATAATAAACCTTTTGATTTTAAAACAAACATAAAACATAAATAGAATTTATCAGCTTTAAATATATTACAAAAATCAGTACATGCAGAAGAGCTTAGAAGCCATTGGAAGCCATTTTTTCTAATCTTTTTCTAATCTTACTCCAAGGACCATATTTGTGAAATACATTAATGCACCAGGTGGTTCTAAAGAAATTCCATTACTGCAGCTATTTTATCACATTGGAAAATATATTTTTCGCTTTAAGAAAACCTTATTAAATTAAGTCAGCTGCCGCTGGCTGTCAACAGACTATTACATTCTAATAGCTTATGTATGTGTTCAGGAAGTTATTTTAAGTCATATATTAGGAACAGACATTTCTGATCTGCACATTTCCTTGCATTTAACTTTTTAGTTTCAAACAGCCTAAACTGATTTGAATGTATATCTCAAATGACAACAAGAAAGCCATTCACTTAGCTTGACTTTGTTTTTGGTAAAGCCTTATTTTCTGACACCGCTGATTTGCTTTTCATAACTTAGCCATTCCAGATGGTATGTGCTATGTATTAGCACTGATGTTTTAATCATCCAGGTAAACATCTTCATACATTTAATATTGTTCAATACTGTTTTCTTTATCATCTCTTATCATATCATATCAGTTAATAGTAGATTATTGAAGAATTAGCAGTAATATTTACCAGGTTATGTTTCATTGTAGGATTGAGTACAGAATCATCAGTTATCATGATGGAAATATTTGTATTTAAAAACAGCTTTAAAAGGAATATTTTTAAACTGTAACAATCCACTGTTACTGGAAATGCAATTATCGATAACCACTATGACAGAAATGAAAACAATTTTATTCTGATCGTTGTATATTGCCTTCCAAGTAGCAACATTGTAAAATCAAGTCACATTACCCTTTGGTGACATCTTACCCTCCCTTTTAGTCCTCTTGGGTGGAGTGATATCTCAATTGGAACTACCCCTTTCTGTTCTTCTCATAATGGATTCAACCTATTAGCTTAGGTATTGTGGTTTGACAGAATTGTTAAGATCTTTACCTTATAGACATAAGATGCAGGGTTTTATTCTCAGCTCTAGTCACTTTCTTGTTATTGTTAGACTGATTTACCTAATATTTACCTGTGAACATTAATGTGTATCATATTTTGTAAGAACGTAAAATCTATATGAAGGTCACTGTCCTATGCTGTATGATAATGATATCCTTGTGATAGATCCTTGTTGGAATGGTTCTTACATTTAGTTGAGATTTGTTTATTCATCCTTTTTATTGTTCTTTTTAGGGACACTCATTCTCAAAGATGAGGCTTGTGGAACTGCATTTGTGTCTAAAAGTTCTCTTCGTCTTATTGTCTCACATGGACTCTGTATCCAGCAGCTTGCAGGGCGATCATGGTCTGAGTATTGCAGTTATTCTTGTGGGGACCTCAGACGAGGTAGCCTACAAAGACGCTCACGACAAAGATGACTTTGAGCACCTGCGGATAACCCCAAAAGTAGAACTTGTCACCATGAATGAGACTGATCCTAAGAGCATCATCACACAAATTTGTGACCTCATGTCAGACAAAAAGGTGCATGGAGTCGTCTTTGGAGATGACACTGATCAAGAAGCCATTGCTCAAATTTTGGATTTTATTTCAGCACAGACACTTATCCCAATCCTTGGCATTCATGGTGGATCTTCCATGATCATGGCTGACAAGGTAATGGAGCATTTCCTTATTATTTTTTCATGCTCTGTTGTAGTCATTTATATTAGTTGTTTATGTAGGAGACTATCCTTAACATCTACAAAGGTTGTATGATTTTTTTTTTTTTTTTTTTTTTTTGCTTTTGAGTGGCAATGTTTTCTTCAGTAAAGTGCAGAGTCTTTTTATGTGTTGGTAACCAAGTGAAGATAAAACTGTACAGCTTGAAGGAGATGATTGTGTATTGATTTGGAAAGAAGTGTGCACTGAGCACTTTAAAATGTATTATATAGTAACAGTAATTACATCTTAATGTTTCTTCATAAAAAGTGAAATTGGGAGAGCCTAGAAGTGCATATAGATGATACAAAAGTAAAGAGCTGCACTCAGTTCTTTGGTGTATGCTTTATTAATCTTTTCCTATAAAGGTGTTGTACTTTCATCTGCAAAATATTCGCAAATGTTGCAACTGTATCAGAAACATTTTTTAACAAATAATGAAGTATAAGCGTTAATGAAACCACACAGTTAAAAAAGATTAGCTTAGCAATCCATTATTGAAGACTTGACAAGGTTGCCAGATAGACTACAAAAATAAAATGCTTTGAATCTGAAAAGTGCTGTAATATTGCTGAATATGTCTAGCAAATCCATTTGGTGTAGAGTTTTCTTTCTTTTTCTTTTTTTTTTTTAAGAGAGGTTAAATACAGGTAGTGGTGCTGAGATAAGCAGGTACTCTGACAGTTGGCGATTTAGTGACATTTTTGTGAGTCAGTCATAAATCAGAAATTGATTCTATTAACACATTAGTTATTATAGTATCATGTTGTACCCCTTTATTTTTTAAAAGAAACATATATAAAACAAGAAAGTAATTTCCACATGAAGTGCAAAAATAAACCAAAATAAATAGTCTTGAAAACTAAAAAAGACATGTAGCCACTCTGTATTTTATATTGGAAGAATATGAGAGCAGTTAAATGAATCTATATGGTAAAGCTCAGTTCTTTCTTTTCTGTCCAGTAGTTATTCTCCACATTTTTAGTACTCCCTTGCAGTGATAATGCTTTCAAAATCAGGAAAGTGACAAGGGGTACTCCTGTCTTATTTATGATAGGAGTGGAAGCTATCTGCCATTAGCTTACCCCATGCCACATACAGGTAAGTGATGCACACAGTCATTAATGTGGATTATGTATATGCAAAAATAATGGCACCTACCCTGTTACAGTATATACACAGCAGGAAGTGTACACCTAAATTAATGTGCATATATTTGTTATACAAAGTTCATAAAATAATGAACTTCTCAAGACTTGCAAAGATGTTATTTCCTTTTAACAGCACCCTACATATTTTTTTTTACTTTGCAGTCATTTATGTATGCATGAATATTTATTTATCTGTAAGTGAATTTTATTCTGTTTTGTTTAACTGGTATAACCCATCAGCCCCCCCTTCCTTTAGGGAAGTTCAACTGTGGTATCTAGCATTAGCAGCATTCTGTGGCAAAACAGGAAGAAAACACTTCTCAGGTCTGTCTTATCAGAAAAGAGCCCATGTCAACTTAATGAAAAACAATAAGCTGAAAGTTGAAATACTGACTCTGCAATGCTAAAATGTTAAAATGTTGAAATCAAATTACATTCTCCCCTATATATGTAAAGAGCTAGACTTGTTCCAGCTCCTGCAGGACCCATGTTAACACACATTTGTGTGTTTTGCTAACAGAGAAGTAATATTGTTTGTTGACTGGCTACAAGCTGGTACAGTGTATGAATTTAGCACATGTATATTATTAGTAGGTGGTCTGAGTTCAACATTGTAAATATTCTAAAGTTTGACATTTTTCATGCTGTGTCTATGTATGTGTATATATATCATTTTATATGTAAGATAAGTGTGTCTAAGTCATCTAGAGGGAGAGTTCAAGCCATGAAAATGTAATATGTACATATGTAATTCAGGTACATCTGGATGGCCTTTCCTCCTTTCTGCTACTTTTCCAGTGTTTTAGCCTTTTAACATCTCAAGCAATGTTCTCAAAACCACAGACTACATAATATGACAACAGTATTTAAGTATTTTCTGAGCTACCTTCCTCCTGACTACATATTTATCAGATTTTTATTCACTTTGCTTCTTTTAAGAGAGAAGTATTACTAGGAGATGTAACTGTTTTGCCCAACCTAAGATCTCCCCATGAGTTATTAACTCAGACTTACCCTTAAACTGAAGCTTGTTCAAGTTAAATACGTGAGACGGAGTAAGGCACAGCTGCTGAGCTGATTATCATAAGTAATCATTGATATCAATTATTGTAATTTTTCTATTTGCAAACAGAAAAGTGAAGTTCATTATAAACTGCCTCAAAGCAGATTGCAGACCAGAATTTTCTCTGAGCAGACATACAATTCAAATTTAATAAATGTTTTGAGATGAGAAGTGTGTTCCAGCAATACTCTTATCCATCGAATAAGAAGAATAAAGCTTTGATTTGGGAACTGATTTAAGACTACTTTGCAATGCATCCTTTCAACCAGATGATGAATGTGACAGCGTTAACTGATACTTGGTAGGGAAAACCACTCATTGTAATTTCCAGTCAACTCAGGTTTCAAAAAAGCAGAGGGCAAGTAGCAAAAGTCCTTTTCAGGACTACGACTGTACCTCTGTTTAGGTGTTAGCAGCACTACACAGCCAGCATTTCAAACCTTGTATTAGGTGACTATTCTACAATGACATCCTAAAACAATAATCAGTCATTTTATGTGGAACTATAACAGGGCATTACATTGTGTAATGCAGCTGTGCAAGAGGTACATGAATGTGGTGAATTTCTTAGTCATTAGTCTAGACACATCCAACACCCCCCCACCCACACACACACACATATATATATATATATATATATATATATATATATTCACATATATATATATATATATATATATATATATATATAGATAGATAGATAGATAGATATATATGTATGTTACAAAAACAGCTAAGTAAAGAAAAAAAAAGAAACATCAATAATAATTTTTGCACCTCCAGTGTATACCACTACCCTATGTTCACCAAAACCTGCAAGGCAGTATGAGATTTCTCAAATGGACAATTCTATAAGGACAGCTGTCAAGCAGAGAGCTGTGTGAAAACTGCGTTTGCATGAAAATACAGTTTGCAATCCGTGGAGTAATATTTTTTCCCAGGGTATGGACCACTGAATTGAGTACAGAAAGTAAGTGGGTGCATGGAGCATGCTTTATGAAAATGGAATTTGCATTCTAGACTAATGCTCGGAGTACAGAATCACATTGCAGTACATCAATTGCTTGAAACATCTGACATTTCCCTAGCTTTATCCTGAGATGCCTAATGAAGGTGCTGAAACAGGCTTAACTGTCTTCTGTAGGGTAAGAAAAAGTTATTGTGTTATTCTGCTGACATTTGTAAAAGATGGGGTAATAATTATGTGCTAGGTATGATGAATGCCCATTCCTGACCCTCAGCAGTGCTGTTAGCCAGAAGAGTATGTGGGAGAATGTTGACTAGTAGGTTTCCCCACAAATGATCAGTGACCAATTGACTGGGTTCTTGCTGCCTGAACAGAACTGGTAGTAATCACTTTTACCTTGGACATGTATTAGATTAGAGGTATGTGGTACGTGCCTCCATATGCCATGTGAGGGAAACTGACCCATTGTATCAGTGCTACTCAGTTGTGGTGAAAATATCTTCTATATCAGTTATGACTGAGCAATGTTTTTGTGTTGATCATTCATAAGTAAATCAGTTTAAGAACTGCAAGAGGTGGTTCTCCGAAAGTAGGTTTCAAAAGTCAAAACAATTCAAGAATCCCTGATAATTTAATGAGACTTCATGGACCAGATTCATTAACTCCTACACTAAGTATACACAATCTGCATTCAGGAAAATCCTTTTCACATTTGTTTGTGCTTTCTAGTCACTCAGAAAGATTATATTATGTAAACATATAATCTACACTTTGTGGTAACCTTTATGAACCCCCCTTAATATTTAAGGCTGCAAGAAAATTAGTAGGGCAACTAAAACAAGAAGGAAGAAGGTATGAGTCATGTGGGTGTTGTCTGTTCCCTTGATAAGCTAAAATATTTATATCAAAAAGAAAGTTGTTTGCTTATAAGATTAATCAGATTGGTCTGTATTATAAGTTCAACAAACAATAAACCAACAGGATCTTCACTGCATTTGATGACAAGGCATACTTTCTCAAATATTTTTTAATTTCCAAGTTGACAATAAAAGTAAAAAAAAATGATTGTCCTTTACCTGTGACAATATTCTGTTATATTTACAAAGACTGAAATAAAATGTTTATGCCATTAGTATAGGGCAGATCAAGTTTATAATAACAATAACACAATCTACGTTGTGTTGTAACATGCCATTCCTCACATGCCTCACATCACACTTTCAGGTGATGATATCCTACAATAAAACATCATATGTTGTCCATATTCTTTAAGTGTGGCATGGTAATTAAATGCTGGCATTTGGCTGTCTGTTTTACTCTTAAGCTGGGTTAATATATCTGTAAATATGATAGAAATAAATCGGCATTACTGACAGGTAAATCAATCTGCAAACTCTAACATGCCTAGCCAATACCTAGATAGTAACAAAAGGTGATAATGAAACCCTCTACTCTGTGTCTGTGAGGTAAACAACCCAACATCTATACCAACCCTTCTTTGTCAGTCATCTTACATCACAGCCAGGCAAGGCAGAAATATTTCACTTCTAAATATGACATTTGCTTTTGCAAAATAAAAAAAGGATTTTTTTTTTGTGAACAATGTAGCTTTGTTGAATACAATGCAACAGTAGCTAAATAAGGTCCAATAGATGATCACAGGGACTTAGTTACAGAATTATGGATTCAGTTCATTGCTAGGTAATTCAAATTATTTTAACAGGGAAATTCATAAATTCTTTTAGTTACCTAGCAACTACAAAAATTACAATCATATGCTTAAGGCATAGGAGCTTGTATATTATGATTGTTTATAGCAGGTATTCCTACTTAAAAAAGGAAGTTGCATTACTGGTGGCATAAATTCCTATCATTATAATTAATGTGTGACACTTTCCTTGTCTAATTAAAATAAAATTAAAGATTTTCTTTTTAGATAAGCATTAAGATAGGAAATGTTTTTTTCACTTAAAGCAAACTGTGTATGAACAAACTGCATGGCCATTCCCATTTCACATTTTGGGGATAAAATTACATTGACTTTGTCACATTTAATATCCCCTTCAGCTCACTTTTCCCCTAGGCAAAAATGTTTTTCGCTCTAAGTTGCAGTGCAGCCTTGCTCTGATTACCTGTTATGCATCATAAAATTACCAAAGACTTCAGATCTCAGAGAATAAAATTTTCAGATCCGCCCTCCTTGCCAACATGATTTCTCACCACTGTAACTCTCATACATTGTCTAAAATAGATTACAGTCATTAAAAAGTCAACTTATCTCCTAAGTACACCTATTCATATAATACTAAAAAGTGTCTACTGCACATCGCTGAGATAAAAACTATCCATCCAAGCCCAGATTTGTTTCTCACAACTAGGCCTGGAATTATGGAACAGACATCCACCTGAATTAAGATGCCTGGAATCTTTCACTGAGGTGAAAAAAGGTCTTCTCTGAGCACTTGCACAAGGAGCGTGTGTGTGCCTTAGGCATTATGGGTAATCTCACCATTTGCTATCAAACAGTATATTACCTCCAACCACATACACCTTAAGACATGACAGTCTTTGCCTGCTTTTTATCCTAAATGTCATCTTGCTTGTTTTCCAAAATGTTCAAATTCAAACAAAATAAGTTTGGCAACAAACTAAGTTGTCCAGGGACATCTCCATGGGCGGGTTAGGTTAATATTAGGAGGAGTTAAGTGGGTTGGGGAGGTGAAAGGGTTAAGTGGAGGCAGGGATGGTTGGGAGGAAATGAGATAATGATGGGGAGGGGCTTAAGAGGTTTAGGCAAGTGTAGCTGGGCCAATCACATTTGCTGTGAACTTGCTACAGAGCAGGATTACGTTCATGATGACCTGTAAGAACTTGATGGTCAGGTAGGCCTTGGGTTAGTTTTGCTACAAAGGATGAGGTGATTTTTTTTTTTTTTTTTTTTTTTTTTTTTTTTTTTTTTTTTATAGGTTTGCAAGTCTTTTGTAGTCCTAAGGGTGCTGCTACTACATTGTGGAGGGGTGGAAGAGGTCCAAAGTTTCTACAATTACTTTGCCAAGGGGTTCAGAGGAACAGAGTAAATTAAATCCCTTACAGTCTAACCTTAAGTTGAGCATTGATATATTGCCTTGCAGGTTTAAATGATGAGGTGGTTTGTGCTACTGTATAGGATTAAATAAGTTGGTATTACTGAAAGTCTTTCCAGTTCCTTCTTTTATTTCCATGTCATGGCTGCCTCAAGTGGTGGAGAACAGTTGCTTTGCTTTCATTTAAGTTAGTATGGAGGATATGAGTCGACTGAGGTGGTTAAGTAGCGTAGATTATGGCATCTATAGAGGTGCTTGGGATTCTCACTCACTCAATTTACAAAACGGATTTGTGCAGTGATACAGTGCCTTACCTTAAATGATGGTGGTGGGGGGGGGGGGGTAGGATACTTATTTAGTGTGGTTCATTGATGGCTTTCCTCCAAGTGGTATGTTCCTTCTAAGGTGCACCCTCGAGTAATGGTTGCTGGCCTATGAGCGGGCCAGAATTCACTAGGAACAATGGTCAACACATTGAACTTCGTGTCATACTATTAAAAAAAAAAAAACGGCTTTATAGGAGCAGTATTTACAAACACTATCATCTGATCAGCTAGTGGTTATCAAGGCTCCTTTCTCAGAGTGTCGTGTCAATTTAGGCTGTTGATACAATTTCTTCTTCTGGTGCCCGGAGCAGAGATGTTTGAGGCTGGTGTCGCTTCAGCTACTGTCAGCAATAGCTTTATACCAGTTGGGAAGCAGAAAGAGGAGGTAAGACAGCACTAGAAAAGGGTTCTAAGATAAGACAATAATTGGTCTTAAATGTGGTGCTTATAGACAGTTAGGATTTCAGAGAGCAGATAGGAATAACTGTATCCGCTATTACATGCTTAACCTGAATCATCTCAAGGGTAACGAGCATGGTGCATGTGCAATATGCTCTGTGCATTTGTTAACATGCTTTATTCATTGTGAGCAAGGTCATTATATCGAAAGTTTGGGGATGTCATCTTTCAGTTTTAACAGCTGTGGATCGGGGACCTTGATAGGATGGGACGAGGTGGGTTGACATATCCTCTTGAAAGTGCATACATACTGCAGGAATCCTAGGGTGAGCTCTGCTGGTTAAGTTGAGGCATCGGAGGCAAGGGGTGCGGTACTTGGGGGCTTGTTAATGTCCTTGTTGGGTGAATTCCTGACAGGGTGTTTCCACCTAAGCCACAGGGAGCTTTTCGTGGGCTTGGAATTATGGTGTCAGCAAGGGCGCGGTGCACATGTGTGGCAGACTGATGTCTCCCATTACGAGACTGGAGCTATTTTGTTTTCAAGTCTGGGTACTTTTACTGGCCTCAGTCATCTTGCAGCTACTTTCGGCAGTTGTGTCATTTCATTGTACAAGTCGGTTAAGTCCGGTTCCGTATATTTCAAGCTAGTGTTGACAGCTATAGGACTTTGGAAATGAGACCAAAGATTCCATTTAAAAAAAAAATTAAACTTTTGGGAACATACTCCATACTTGTACAGTAAAACAAAATAAAAAAAAATAAATAAAAGGAAATAGTGGTGCTTAAAGGTAAGTTGGGTGCAACCAAGGGGATTACATATTTGAAAGGAAGAGTGTGTACCTTATAACTAAGAGTTAGTCAGTTAGTAAAGGGTGCTATAACTGCTGCTGAATTTGTAAATTGTGTTTTCTGCCAAGTATGCCTTGGTCTTATATAGGGAATTCCGGGACAAGCTTGATAGGAAGGATCTGTGGCATTAAAATGCAGTCAGCATAATGCCCAATGTAAACTTTTTGAGAGGCAGCCAGATCAATAGCCTAGTTTTTCTCTCTTGGACATGGTGAAACAAGATGGTGGGAGGGATGAACCAAGACACTGGGGGGGGGGGGGGGGTAGGGGAAAAAGAAGCTTGAATGCGAATGGCAGTTGATGACAAATGTGGATAGCACTCCAGATCTAAATGATGTTCGGTTGATAGTTGTATTTTACAACTGAAGCAGTACATTTTAAAACTGTTATCAATTGCTTTTAGTCCAGGAGGGAAGCATTTTCAATACCAGTAAATTATGATTGTCACCCAGGGCAGGAGAGTTGGGTATGAGAAGAGAGCAGTGGGGATGTTGATTGGTGGAATGTGTGCTGTCTGGCTGGCTTTGTTCTGGTTGTTCATGGCCTCTTGTCATGAGGTGCATTTGGACTTTTTGAGTGGGAAGGGCCAGCATATCAACCAATGGGTTAATTATAGGGTAGTACTATAGGTTATATAAAAGATGTATATAGCTTGTAGGTGGGAAGGGGCTGACTTGATGACCTACGATGAAGGATGGGGCGCTATTTCAAGAGGTATTCTGTTTTATGCTCAGTAACCTTACTGTTGAGCACAGGTTGCAGTCACAGCCTTTGTGTTATAAGAAAGGTCATTGTGTTAAGTCTGATGTAGGTACACAAGGCTTAGGTTTTAAATTCTTATCATTGTTCACTTTGGAAAGGCCTGCTGTTTAATTTGTTTTCTTTAGCAGATTGCGAGGTATGGAAATGGAGCAGGTATTGGCCGATAACTGGAAGGAAGGGCATTTGGAAGGTGATGGAGACTCTTTCAATGATGGTGCACAAAGATGACAGATGCATGGAAACAGAAGACCCATGGTCAGTGCCCTGATAATAGGGGAGTGAAGGGTAATGGGTGTTGGTTGCAGGGAGGTTGTTTGTTGGAATGGGGTTACAGGTAATCTGTCTCCTTTTTTCTCGGGGGAGGAGCACTACGATGGCAGGATCACAGATGGCAGCTAGGTTAATGGTTCGAGGCCCTGGATAAGCTGGTTGTGCCAATTGTTTTCTGTAAGGACTTGGGTGGGATTTTTGGGGTGGTTTTCAGACATCCAGTTGTGGTAGAGGGCTAACGAGATGTCGATATAAAGGGGGAGTGGTTTTGATATTTTAGGAAGATAACCATTGTGAACAAGTTTTATTGAGGTTAGATATCAGATAAGGTTTTGGAGTGAGTAGCGCAGATAACATTTTATCCTGATTTGGGCCAGTAGGTGTGCAGTACGGACATGACTTTATGGGTGGAAAAGGTTTGGTGGAGCATTTTGGGTAAGGGGGGATTTTGAGTGCATGGGTGCAATCATAGATTGTTGTGGTTAGGATTACCTTTGTGCAGGTAACTACTCAGGGCAGTTGGATATGGATGGTCATGGGGATCTATATTGTTTAGTAATATTGAGGGAGGTGCTGAGGTTGTGGTCCTAGCTTCAGTTGGGGACCACTGGAAGGCAATTTTGATGGTAGCTGATTATTCTACAGGGTGGGAGCATGGTAAGGTAGTTCAGAATGGCAGCAGTTAGTGGATCAGTCGATGGCAGAGTAAAGCGGACCAATTGTTGCTACAGGAGGAGCAACAGATTAGCAATAAGGTAGGGGGTTTTCAGAGTATTGGGGCAAGTAGGCATATTACCATATTAATATACCAATCAGGTAAAGGGTGGGTATACTTATAGCAATAGACAAGGGTGACAAGTTAGCGATTAGATATAACTTAATGACAAGGTTAGTGCGCTTGGAGTCGGAGAGAGATGGGAAAGATGGTTATTTCCGCTGTTGGGAGTCTTGTGGCTATGTGCACATTTTAGCTCATTCAGTTTAGTTGGGGAGGGGGGTTGGGGACTATTACAGTCACATAAGTTGCTGTTGTATATGTGTTTTAATGGTTTAGCTTGACATGTCAAGATTGGACATTTAATATTGGTTTGTTTATAATGTACATGGCATCTTGGATATAAATAGCCCCTGTTAACAGGGGATTCAATAATCATGTGGGATAGTTGGTAGGGTGATTAAGGTAGTGTTAGGTTGAGGCGGGGGAGATAGGGCAACTTAGCAGAAGCAGGTTAGGGGCAGGGCATGTTCTGACATTGATTAATGTCATTAAGAAGTTTGATTGGTATGCAGAGAATTTACACTGTTCTTTCTTTTGCAGGTAGCGGTACTTGGGGCCTGAAGGACGTAGCATGGAAGGTGATGGAATCAGCAGGTTGGTTTTGTTTTGACTATATCAGTCACAGAACAAGTCCTGGTTACCCGAGTGGTGCAATCCGGTCACAGAGTGCAGTTAACAGAGGGAGCAGTGGTCAGTTGCTTGACAGAAGTGGAGTGGAACAATTGTATTTGGTTGGAGCGGATGTTCTGGTGTTTGACAAAGGGGTCAGGGGTAATGTTGTTTTATTTACATTCATTAAGGCTCATTTCCGTACTTGTATGTTTCAGTACTGGTATGTTAGGTCTTTGGGGTTGATGACAGGGATTGGATTTGGTTTACAAATGGTCACACCGGATGATGTTTGGCATAACCTCTCTTTTATGGGGGGTAGTTGGTTAGAAATTTTGGTAGGTGGGAGGGCGAACAGCCTGGTCAGGCTGGTTGGCAGAGAAGAGGGATAGGCATGTCCTCTTCTGTTCCCCCTCTGGTGTCTGGATGTTCATTTCAAGGATCTGGGGAAAGGAAATGAGTAGTTGGAGGAAGCTTGTTGAATAGATAAGCAAGCTGAAGTAAGGATATGGCTTATTTGGTGGAAGGTAATTCAATGAATGGTGTATGAAGTGAGATGGGATGCTGCTTCATAAGTAAAGTAAGTGAGTAGAGGTATGGATGCTGCTTACTGGGGCAGGGTGAGTAGGTACGCTGCCCTGATTAACATTGAAAGGATGTTATACTGTATTTAGAATCATATCATGAATAGTTGTAATTAATAAAGTTGGTGATCAAAGCTATGTTATGGAAATTTAATAAAGGTTGTCAAATATCATTTGGTGTGAAGTGTATTATTGAAGGGGACCAGGATAACTTTATTTATGCACTGGAAATGTTGTAAACAACTCTAGTTTTGCTGTTAACTCTGTCTGTGCAATGTTTCTCTGTGCATAAGACTCTGTAACAAGCATAAAGATGTGCCACAAGCATATATTTGTTCCAAGAGCTTTTAAAAGGATCTGATTTTGCATTTGTTGTTATGTATTTTATGCTACATACCCGGTTACCAAAAAATATATATATATATGTATGTGTACATGCATATATATGCACATGTGCATAAGTATGTGTGTGTGTGTGGATTCATGATTATTCCCTGAACATTTTTGTCCAAAGAACAAAACACCAAAGAAAATTACTGAAAACCACTTGAGCAAATAGGAATTTAAGCTTTTTTTTTTTTTTAGCAGGGCACACCCCAACTTAGATATGCCAACTCCATGGTTGTACAACAATGGAGAGAGGCCATCATACTGTTGTTAATTGGACAAATGTAGTTTAATTGAAACTCCTGTTCCTGTATGTCCTAGGAAACAGTTAGTTAGGCACTCATTGAGGTCACTCTTTTTCTAACTATGGAGTGACCATGTAGAGGGGTAACAGCTGTAAAGTTATAGAGGCACATTTATAATACAAAGGTAGCTACAGGAGATGATCAATATGAAAGAGAACCAGCACATATGAAATTATATGTAGCATGACTTGTTCATTATTCCATATAAATTGTAATTAAAGGCAGTGTTAATCTTGCTATCGTGTATTTTTGAATGACTTTTTTTGCCTTCTGACAATAAACCTGTCTAAGACATTTCAGGGCTGGTGAATATATTTTCCCTGATGGTTTGAAATATGGTATTTGTACAGTATTTTATTCTAACATATTAATTTTACAAAATCATTTTATCCATTTCAGACTTACAGATATTACAGAGCCTATCACAGCACTTATTGGGCACATGGCAGAAAACGTAAGCCTGGATAAAGTGTCAGCCTGTCACAGGATGCACAAATACACCCATGGTATGCATACCTATTGGATTCCCTAGTGTAATTCTGAGACTCATGAGTGTGAGCCCCAGAATACCATAAAAATGATAAAATATTTCAAGTCAGCCAAAACCAAACACCACTGTTCTCCCTTAAAGTTGTTTTGCAAAGAGGCAAGCTACACTGCAGCCATAATGTAATATTGGGGCAAGTCCCTCACACCACCTGAACTTATATATCAACTGCAAGATCCCAAGATCACCATACCTCAAAAAAAATGGAAAACTGCAAGACACGGTAGCCTCAAATTTAGATAGTCTGCATTTTCTCTCATTTAGTCTCTCTCTTCTGAGACTTACGGTAATGAGTCTTATCAAGTCACATTTTTTCATAGGTTCATAGGTAGGTACTAGACTATTGGCCCTAGGGCCTATACAAGCCTAGCTAAAAAGGTACCCTGTCTTTCGCCACCCAAGAAAATTATTTTCCTGTGCTCCTGTCAAGCAGAACCACAGAAGAAATCCCCAGGGTGAATTTCTTATTACCCATCCAATCGTCAAGATTTTTCTTGAAGAGTGCTAATGAGGAGCTCTGTTTGATATAGATAGGTAGTCTGTTCCAAAGTATGGGAAGTCTCTGGGACAGGAATCTATCCCTCCAGCATGTTCTTTTTATTATGGTGACAAGGGTTAGGTCCCTAGAGCGTGTAGCTCGGAGGGATTGGGATTTCTTTAAGTGGAGCATGTCCAACCGCTCTGGGTTTGACATAGCTTTATATGTTAGGCAGAGATCGCCTCTGAGTAGGTGATATGCGATGGAGTAAAGCTGGAGTTTTTTGAGTCGGTCTGCATAGGGTATCTGTTTGAGGCCAGTAATCCTATTTATGAGGTATTTTTGCAGCCTTTCCAGTTGTTGTAGATGTCTTGTGAGGTACGTACCAAAAAGGGCGTTGTACTCTATAATGGGTCTAATGAGTGATGAATAGAGGGGAACAATTACCTCTTTTTTTCTGGATGAGAAACCTTTTGTGATGAGGTGTGCCACATAGAAGGATTTCCTGACCACTGTGGCAATGTGATTATCAAAGGAGAGACTACTGTCCACCTGTGTCCCAAGGTCTCTTATCACGCTTTCAGTGTTAAGTAGACTACCGCCTATGTGGTAGTTCATGGGTACAAAGTTTTTACCAAAGGGGATGACAATGCACTTTTTGGCATTGAGCTTGAGACCATGGCTATGATACCAGGCATCTGTCTCCATGAGGCCCTTTTGTAGGATGTCCACATCATTAGGAGTTTTGATTATGGCTCCTAGTTTGCAGTCATCTGCGAATTTAGTTAGCCAAAGACCTTCTGTGTTAGCCTGTACTTCAGAGAAGTAGATACCAAACAGGAGAGGACTCAGGACTGAACCTCAACTTGTCACTGGTCTGAAGTCTGATTTGGAGTCTGCTACTTTCACAGTGTGGGTTTAGTAATAAGCCAGTTGGCAACCCATCTTGTGACATAGGGATTTATACCTAGTTTAGTGAGTTTATCTATAATTCCAGAGTGGGGGATGGTATTGAACACCTTGGCAAGATCTAGATAGGCTGTGTGAACCACCTTACCCTCATCTATGGCTTTGGTGACTGCTTCAAAGAAGTCTATCAAGTTTAGGAGACATGATCTGCCTTTTACAAACCTGAACTTTGTGTGGTCCAGAGTTTGGAGATCTCCAATGTCTTTGTTTATGCGTTTCATGATGATACATTCCATGGCTTTGCAGACCAGGTTCATCAGGTTAATGGGGCGGTAGTTCCCAGGGTCTGTTGTGACCCTCCCCTTTGTGGAGTGGGATAACCATGGCAGTGTGCCATTCAATGGGCACAAAGCCTGAGGTGAGGCTGTGATTGAACATGGTACTTAGGTGGGGTGCCAGTTCATTCTGTAGTTCATGTAGAAGGCAGCCTGGGATGTTGTCAGGTCCCATGGATGCTGTGTTCCTGGCTTTGGAGAGTGAGATTTTTACCTATGCAGCCGTGAGTACAGGAACTTTGCATTCTTCCGGTATAAAGATGGGCCCTTTAGGGGGTGAGAGGGGGGTAAAGTTAGCACTGAACCTATCTGCCAGGATGTTGGCAATATCAATTGGTTCTGTATATTTAGTGTCATTGAGCTGTAACTCAGAGCAGATCTGAGTGTTGCCATTGAGATTATTGACATAGCTATAGAATGCTTTGTGGTTGTCTTTAGAATCAGTGGCAATTGTGTTTTCATAACTAGCTTTGGAGGATTTGATGAGGGATCTCAGCTTCTTACTGAGGCTGACCAGGGAGTTCCTCCAATCATGGGATTTTACTTTTTTTTGCAACAGTTTATTTCTTCTGTTGTAGAGTTTGTTTATGGCAGAAGACCACCAGATTGGCTTCCTTTTTTTTGGAGGGTAGCATCTTGGATTTGTTAGGGATAGCACAATCCATTCACTTGTGTCAGTGCTTATGAAGTGCATTTGTCTAGGATTCAGCAGTCGTACCTCCATTGTTCATCTGCATGGGTATCGTGAAGTTTACCACTTCTGTCTTAAGAAGCGTGAAGTTGGCTTTGGAGAACTTTTTTACGATTGTTTTCCTAATGGGGGGTGGGAGTGGGATGTGGATATCTAGAGTAATTAGCTTATGGTTGGATCTGACCAACAAGGAGCTGACCTCTGGTGTGAAACACCAGTCACCCATGTTGGTGATGACCAGGTCTAGGATATTGCTGCCCCTGGTGGGGGTGTGGATAAGTTGATCCAAGGTGTTGGAATTGATGAATTCCAGAAAATGTTGAGCAAAAGAGTTGGTACACGAGTAGTTTTCCCAGTTAATGACGGGGTAGTTGAAATCACCCATCATTAGGGTGTTGGGTTGTACCTTAATGTTTTCCAGTGTATCAAGAGAAGAGGAGTGGGAATCCTGGGGCATGGTAGGGGGTCTGTAGCAAGCTACAATCTGGATTGCGGTTTTGCCCAGAGTTAGTTGAACTTGGATAATCTCAGATGCATTATGCTGAGCAACTAGCTTGGAGGTGTGGATATCCTTAATGAATATGGACATTCCTCCACCTTTAGTGTTTCGGTCTGGGTTTGGTGGCCGAAAGGTGTGGTATGAATTATAGCCTAGCAATGCAGGGGTGCTCTTTGGAGCTTTGAACCAGGTCTCTGTCACTGCACAGATGTCAATGTTCTCCATTTTAAGGAGTACCTCGAGTGAGTGCATTTTGAGGTTTAGACTTCCAGTATTGAGTAGCATTACCCTCAGGTTTTGCTTGCTTGTACTTGTTATGGTGGTGAATTTGTCATTTGAACCTTGCCTAAAAATGGCAATATAGGGGTGGCAAGAGCCTTTGCCAGTATCCGGAATTCCAATGGCGACAGGTGCAGGCCATCTCTGGCAAAGCAGTGTGGTCTATTGATCATGTCATCCCAGGCAGACAGATACTGGATTCCCTTAGAATGACACCAGAAGCTTAGCCAATTGTTGAAGTCAATCATTTTGTCCTTGTACTGTGGTATCATTCTGGGTGATGGCAGAATGCTACTCAGGGCAAAGTTCATACCTGCCTGGGCTACAAGATCAGAGAGCTCCTCCATGTCTCTTTTCATGTAGTCCAGGGAGGTATGTCTCAGGTCATTCACACCTACATGGACAATGACAGAGTCATATTTGTACTTGTTGTGGAGTAACCTGAGTGCGTGCGTTATGTGGCAGATCCTGGCACCCGACAGGCAGCTGACAGTAACTTTCTCGTTGTTTAGCCTGGTGAGTGGAACATCAGTGTGCCTGACTATAGTCACCTATGACTAAAGTGTTGGGTACATTATGCCTTATAGGCTGTAGTTGAGTGGCACACTGAGTATGTGGACTATGTGTCATTTGGGTTGTGTTGGGGGTGGAGGTTGCTTGCATTTCTGCTTTGGAGGTCTCGGTTGTTTGGGCAGATTTTTACTGAGAGCCTCTGTGAATGTAGGTGTGTGTTTTGTGCTTCTGTGTGTGTGTTTTGGTGTTGTAGGTTTTGAGGGACTATGTGATGAGTGTGGTGTGGTGCAAGTGTTTACCTTCTCCTCTTGACTGCCTAGGCCAGTCTTTGGTGAAGAGAGCTTTGCTTCCAGTTTGGCTATGTAAGTGCATCTCTCACAGGTTGTAGTGTTAAGTGGTAGGAGGAGAGGGTTGTCTGTGCACATGAGGCAATTGCCGCACTGTCCCAAGATGCCCAGATTCATCAGGTAGACAGGAGAAAACACCGACCCTTAGACATGCCTGGATAAGTGCTTATTTATTAAGTGCTAAAAACTGTTTTCCTCTAGGCAAGTGAGGAAAGTTGAGTGCTGTAGTAATTTGTAGCTTATTTAGTGCTTACAACGAGTTCTGAACAAGTGCTGAGCTCAAAGAAACAGATTTGAGTGCTAAAACTAAAAAGCTGGCTAGTTGCAAAGGAAAATTTGAAGAGCAGACATTATGGTGCCAGGAATAGTTTAACCCTAGTTAAGTGTGTGTGTGTGTGTGTGGGGGGGGTCTCAGGATCTTACAAACAGTCCTGGATACAGCAAATCGGTATCTGGACAATACTTGTTACAGGAAAGAGGGGAAGCAAGCATAGAATTTTTTTTTTTTCAGTTCAGTGGAAATGGAAAAAGCTGGAACAGAAGTTAATTCAAGGTTAAGAATCTGAGTGGGTTAGCCTTCACAAATGTTCTCTATTAGATTGAATGAACTAATGACACTAGACTGGGAGGAGTGTCACAGATCAAATATACAGCATGGGTGGGCCACTGCAAAGCCACCAAGTATAAGAACTCCACAACACTAGGGAGTGTGGGTGAGGAAATTATTACAGTTCCTAGCTGTAGCCACTAAATGAAAGTTTTAAAACAGATCAAGGAGCAAGCAGACTCTAGATAATGCTTTTAATTGTAAACAGACCAGATTAGAACACAGAAACCTCAAAAAATCAAAAATGCACAGAA
The DNA here is from genome assembly GCF_019279795.1 of Protopterus annectens. NCBI lineage: Eukaryota > Metazoa > Chordata > Ceratodontiformes > Protopteridae > Protopterus > Protopterus annectens. The sequence continues at coordinate 158,578,208 of NC_056726.1, read as the reverse complement.
AAGCTCAGATAGAGCACTCACAAACAGAAAATACAACTCTCAGTATGAAAAAAGCAGTTTACAGTTAAATAATTCAGTAAACATGCAATTAGAGTAATGAAACAGTATCTAGCAATGAAAAATATAGTTAAAACAGTATAAAACAGTACATAAATGCTACAGTAAAAGAAAAGCTTTATAACAGTGCATAATGTAGTAGATTAACTATATAGCACAATTATAAGCATTTCAGAAGTACAGTTCAGTGAAATAAGTGTAAGAAATAACTTATCCTGCTCTTGGAATCTTAAGGAATTTCCACTTAGCTTCAGTAATGAAATGCCATCCACAGCCTGATAAAACAAGCACAACTTTTTCAAGACACAGGGTTTATATACCAGTAGGGATGGAAGAGTTAGAAGATCAAATTACTACTCAGTCCCTGCTATTACCCAATCACTTGTACTACAGAAGGTCAGGAGGCCTTGTTACTCTCAATAATAATGAAGACAGACTATCAGCAGGTTAGGAAGGTGGCCTAATGGTTAAGGTGTTTGCCTTACAAACACAAGGTGCAGGGTTTGAGTCTCCCAAGGAATAATTGGCTAGGCTTAAAATGGCTCTCAAGGGCAGTTAACTTAGTATTAACCTCTGAACCTATAATGAAATGCTATCCAGAACCTGATCCTACCTAATGTTGCATTGTATTATTTGATTTTGTGTCCAGTTGTCTTTTTAAATAGAAAAGCTATGGCTTGTCAACTCATTTTGTTTTCACTCGATTTTAAGTTTTCTTTTAAAAAGATTTCCCCCAAGGTAAGCAAATATACTATGCTTTAAAGCAAAGACTGTTAAGTCAGTGGTGTAAGGCTTAGCTCTGGTACACTGATGTTCCCGAAGGAGTATAAGAATTAGATATGGTACACTAGTGTTTCCAGAGGCTAAATGTATGTATTTGCTATCTTAACCTTTAACAATTACTATGTATTCCTGCTTAAGGGAAGTTGGGAACGTAAATTTTTGGGGAGCTAATATTATAGCCCATGATGCTTTGGACTGGCATCAAAGCAGAGATGTAGTGCTTTAGCCCGTATCTCTTTTAACTGTATTACAGCATACATTACATAGTTATTTTGCAATATGGAGGATCACACTCCCACAAAAAAATGTACATTGAAATTATTGATCAAAATTTGCATTTAATCTAACTTATCTAACTTACAGTTAGTGCCTCATTATAATGTAATCAATGTAAATGAACATACATGCTGTTCTGTGAAAGTTAGGAAAATATATTAACTCTGTTATACAGCAAATAAAAAAGAAAAAATTAAAATAAGAACAAAATGTCATGGTGAAACAGGATAAAGTATATTCCACAGATTTATCACTGCCCACAGCTTTATCAAAAGACTTTAAGAACTAAGGCTAATGATTGTGACTCTTTCCTGTCCTCACCCTGTGGTTTCATGTGTAACAACCCCAAATATTTTCATAAAACAACCTGTTCAGCATTATTGCAAATAAATCATTTATAGTAAAGGATCACAAACGTGAATGCAGTCTCATTCTACACTCTACTATCTCCCTGCTATCAGGTCAAGTATCTCCTCTCCGGAAATATTCTTTTCCTGTACTACACACACATGGAGCACACTTATTCTTTGACTTCTCCCACTTGTTTGTCTAATAATAATAATGTATCTTTTTCTCTTGCCTATGAACTGATGCATACTTTCATCAATAGTTTTGTTGTACTGCAACTTCTACAAAGTGGTTCATGTGTGATGTGGCATCAATTACAAGGTTACCCACCCGCAGACTAACAGTGTAATGCTGATGTTAGTGTTCTATGGAACTAAGCTTACATCTGCCTTTTGCAGTGCCTGTTGTGAAGGTACTATATATAGTTTATAGGATTGAATTCACCAAATATCAAAAAAGTGAAAATTATTTACATAACCTGCTTTGAAAATCCGCAGTGGTGGTGCTGCGGTAGCGTTGTCACCTCACAGTAAGACGCTGTCCGGTTTGACTCTCAGTTAGAGCGTCTTCTGCGTGGAGACATGCGTGAATGGGCGTGCCTTCGTTGAAGGTTGTGCGTCAGGGCTGGCAACTCGGTACATAAAAATCAACTGCCAATCATTAGCAGAACAGAGTTCCGCTGTGGCGACCCCTAACCGGGAAAAGCCGAAAGTCACAACAAAAACCTTCTTTGCCCAAAAAACAAAATCTTCAAACTTGCACTGCTGCAAACAGGGCAAACCACCTCATTCCACACCAAACTAATTGCAAAAGAACAACAGAGTCCTTTTGCGATCAGTCAAATAAACACTTAAAAAAATCACCTATCACTACTATTAGACATAGTTTGTCTGAATTATGGTCCTATTAGCTGTTAAGGAAAGGGTTTGTTGGGAGGTAATGGACAGGGTTGGGGTCAGGAGAGGGGGTAGATATAGGGTTAGAGTTAGTACACAGGAGTAAGGTGAATAAAGGGTGAAGTCCTACAGACTTTCCTTGATAAGTGTTACCATTCCTAAGTTGCAAACTGCAAAATAAATACCTTGCCTAATCACTTCACATGGAAGAGAATATTGCCTTCACCCTTGTCCATCTCGTTTTCAGTCTAGTGCTTGGAGAAAGATGTTTTAGTCAAATCACCAAAGTGGAATCAGTTACCCCAAAATATCTGTCACATAGCAGATTATGTCATTTAAAAGAAAACGTACTGACCATGTAAAAGAGACGATTGCATTTTTTCTGATCACACTTTAAGTATACAATAATAGTAAACTCAGACTTTTGCATGACACATTAAAGATAAATATTGTAGTTTTAAATAAGTAAAACAGGAATATTTCAAACCATACACAAAAACAGTGTATTACTATGCAATAAAATGATCTTAAAAGTAATACTACAATTACAGTGAAAGCAGTATTAAATACAGTTTGATTTTTAATCAGTGAGGCAGATAAACTGTATGTGAAAAGACAGGCAAATGTCCAGTTTCAAAATAATTCAATAGGATACATGATTTTACTTATGAAATTATATAATATTATGCATGATAGTATTGTAGGAATTGTGTGGAATGTGCATTAATTTAATAGCTAAACTGGTCACATCCACCCTTTCCTGGATATTAAGACTTGTGAAATTAATGGTAGGAGAACAGCCCATACACAATTGATATGTATTGGCTGCATTTTTCTAAGCAGATGTGATGCCACACTTAGTGATTACTTACCGTTAACAAAATGTAAGCATGTCTCATGGAAACTGGATTAGCTGAGACATTTCATTACATGTAGTATTGTTGTACTTGAGTATAACATGATATGAAATCATAATAAATTAAATAAATGATACTGTACCATATTTTAAATGATTGACTGTTTAAAGCACCAATTCAAGGTGGATTTTCAAATCTTATCTCCTGATTTTTGTTAAACAGCCCAGTGCTTAAGCCCAAAAGATTGTCCTGTGCTTGTATATAGATGTTCATATAATGAATAGTTTACTTTACTGACTAACCTTTGGTAAATATTCATAGTAATGGTGACATGTATGCATTCCTCTATATATGTTGACATTCTGACTCTAATTACCAAGTCTCAAGTAGGGAAATTGAGGTTCCATTCATAAAACCAAAAGGAAACATTGACACAGAAAACCTCAGCCCAAAAAGGTCAATTTGCAAATGTATTGATCAGCTTTCTTAATTACTTGAGACGTCAGTAGAGTGAGGAATGCTGCAGTTTCGGAGTTGGTATATAATTAGCAGAGCTTGTGGGGGCACACCCCTCCACATGAAGGTTAAGCCCCCCTGCATAGAGTTTATTTATTTTTTCTAATTTCTTATTAGTTTCTTTGTTTTGCAGATCAGCCTTTCTGGGTAAATGTTTTCTATGTTGGTGTTTTATGCATTTGGTGTTATGATAGGAATCTGGGAATTTGTTATCATGACACCTGCAAAGCACAGGCATCTAGAGCTCATAAGATATAATAAGTGCTCTAGAACTAACTAGAACTAATTATCAGTGACTGCAAATCAAAATATTATACAACAAAATCACCAGTGAATATCGATAAATATCTATAAGCACAAAATAATGCGGAAATACTGGCAAGTGACTTTATACTGTCCATTCTAATACTTTACTTTGTTCAAAATCTTAGATGAAAGAAAAGAATTACATTAATTGTGAACCAACCGACTGCAGCATTATTTCAGAATTTCTTTCCCTTTTAAATCATAATAAGCAGTTGACTTGGAATGTGATAACATTATCTGAGATGAGTAATTCAGCATTCCCCACAGCAGTTGTCATATTAATTATATACCCACAAAGATATGACTCATAAGATCACTGACTGAAAGACTGTTAGTTAATGACCTGGCCGCTGTAGTGTGCCCCCTACCTGACAAACTGTGATTCATTATGAGAAAAGTTAAAAATGTGATGATGTCTTGAGGAATGTGATTGCTGTCTGTAAGGTAACACAGACTATTGCCTCACACATCTGCTTGTTAATGTCAAGTGAAACATTCAACTAATAAAAGCTATAAGAATAAAGATCTCAAATAAAAAGAAATGTAATTGTTTTTAAAAACTCATATTAATGCTAGGGTGTACTGTAATGTGTAATTTAGTTGTTTGATTTACTGATTTAATGTTCTTAAAACATTCTGAAATTAGAATGCTGATGAACACTGCATACTGCCTGTGCAAATCATTTGAGAGCTTATTATTTGCAAAGATTATCACAAATGGTATGGACATGTTTTCTGCATAAACAATCATGTAGTGCAAAATTGTTTACATTTAATAACATATATGACTGTTTAGTGACAAATAATTATTTACATGTTGGATAGCTACTGTTACTCATTGTTTGACTGCATATCAAATTTCTCAAAACATCATAAAATAATATATTTATGTCAGTCCTTACATTTATGTGTTTTAAATGGTGTTTTAGGGCTTAAAGATACATAATAATATTTAAATACTATGCTGAGAAAGGTACCTTATCAAATTTTAACCATCAACTAGACTGCTCAAAGCAGCTATACTGAACATCTCAAAACCCAAAACTTTGTTATTTAGATGTTATATTTAGTTATAATATTAACCTTGTAAAATATTGCTGCTTGTTATATGGTGACATTTATCTTTTAGTATAAACTAGCCCCTTCAAATACCCTGTTTCCCAAAAATGTGTTAATAAATGTTAATATTCTGATACATCTGAACACTCATGACAATAAAAATGAAAGTTGTGTACTCATCATAATGCTAGATCTTCGTGTTCTTCTCTGTCCTTCTCAAAAGTTGGGTTATCCTTCTCAAGGTCAGACTGAGCCATCAGTGCTTTCAGAGCTTTTTTTGAGCACTTGGGCACATATGTCTCATAATGCACTGCTCTAACAGAGATTGAGATTGCCCTAAAGACAGATGAGAATACTCATAGAAAAGATCCCCAAAAGAAGAAAGACAATTGCTGTCAAAAGACATGCTTGATGAAAGGCTTCAGGTTTGGCTCATTATAATCCCCCAGATATAAAGCAAAATGTGCAGTGTCAATTTGGAACAGGAAGTAGGATGGAATGTTAAGACAGCTGGAGAAAGGCAACATATATCTGACATTATGATAAGCATATAACTTTTGTATCCTGTGCTGTCATCTCTGTCTGTCCGGGACAGAGTCCCCAGCTGCCACAATTGCTGAGTGACATCATGGCAGGAGACCTTTATGAATGGTGGGATCAAAGGTCACTCTGGAAATCAGATCCAGTGTGCGATGTTTGACAAAGATATGCATACTAGACCAAATTACTGGAGCACAGATACCATCCAATGATGGCTGTTTGAAAAAAGCAGTAGAAATTAAAACATTTAATACAGTGCGCTCTTGGTTTGTTTGAGAGTGATAGGCGTTTGGAAATGTAAAGAAAGTAAATGTAACCTGAGAGTCATCTAGACAAGGTGATTTCTAAAACTTTGGACCCCAGTTTGATTTTAGAATACAATATGAATAACTCATCATCTTTCTGTAAGGATTTTGTGGAGTGCAGATAAACTTTGTCTTGATGATGGTCACCTAAGTATACTTCTCAAATGTTCAGATTTTTGAAGAATGTCGAGATTTTTGCCTTATAGATTTTTTTGTCTGTCCCTCATAAAATGTGTGTCTTTCAGGCAAATCAGTGAGGATTAAATTCACTAAATAATGTACACTTTAAGTTCTAACTCCATATTCTTTAGAAAATTTATGCTAACACAAAACCTTTTCTTCTCGCAATTTTATAAGAACAGTATTTAAAATTTGTCCCTATTTTTGGGCCTTTGTTCCCCTCTTATGTTTGGCTTTGCCCAGATTTCTTGCTCTAAGAGATCGAGCAGTATGAATCTAAGGTATGTAAAGTACATTATCCCTGATTAGAATAATTATGAAAAAAAATACAGGTAAATGTATAATTTGGCTCAAGGCTGTCCCGGTGCCTACCTTAGGCACAAAGTTTGGACTGGGCTTGAAAGAAACTATACTTGTAACAAAAATCAAATAAGGATGACAAGGCCTATAGTTCAGAAATTTACTAGTTGAGGTTAAAACCAATAAAAGCACAAGAAAAAAACTTTAATTTGACCATGGTGATGGGATCAAATGGAGCCTCTGTAAGAGCTTGCAACAGCAAGGTGATGTCCCAAGGAAGAGATGGATCTTAAAAGATGCTATGGAGGCATTGTTTGAGCCCATCTGAAAATTAGAAATGGCAGCTAGCTGAACTTTAATAGTAGATTATCTAGCAGAGGAATGAAAAAGCCCTACCAAGAAATTCATAATGGAAAGAATGGGGGGGCTGAAAAGTGGTCAAGTCCATTCTGCACTGCACAGACTGAAAGCTTTTTCCATTTACTATTATATATTTTCTATGTTGAAAGTTTCTGTGAGGCTATCTATATAAATGTATACATATATATATATATATATATATATATATATATGGGTCTACTTCTAATGCCCGAACTGCCGATTCACCGACAGGGAAATGACCGACGCCAGAAACCCGACAACGCAGTTGACCGACACGCTCGGATCCCGACAGACGGAAGACCGACAAGGGGAATGTGTAAGCGCGACCTGGTAAGTATGCGATAGTGAGGGATGTAGGAGTAGGGAGCGGACAGGTAAGTGTTGAATACTCAGGGATGTAGGGTTAGGGTGTGTGATAGGTGAGTGTGCGGTAGTGTCGGAGCTTGGGGTTTGGGGTGTGTAAGTGAGTTAGGGTTAGGGTGCAGGTAGGGAGTGTGTGCGGTAGTGTCGGAGCTTGGGGTTTGGGGTGTGTAAGTGAGTTAGGGTTAGGGTGCAGGTAGGAGTGTGTGCGGTAGTGTCGGAGCTTGGGGTTTGGGGTGTGTAAGTGAGTTAGGGTTAGGGTGCAGGTAGGGAGTGTGCGGTAGTGTCGGACCTTAGGGTTAGGGTTTGGGTTAGGGCTAGTGGATATGTGTTGTAGTGTACTGTGTTGTTGACGTGTAGTGTGTCGGTGTTATGGTGTTCGGTGTTTCGCGTTGTCGGGTTTGTGTGTTGTCGGGTTTCTGGCGTCGGTCATTTCCCTGTCGGTGAATCGGCAGTTCGGGCATTAGAAGTAGACCCATATATATATATATATATATATATATATATATATATATATATACATATATATATATATATATATATATATATATATATATATATATATATATATATGGTTTCACTTCATATTACCAAAATGCTGAAATATCGAATTTCAACAATTTGACAGTATAAAGCTGAAACCATCACAACACCGACACTTCACACTCACGAAACCAAAACATCGAACATACACAATACAGCACACAACACACAAACCATAGCACCCGCACCACAAAACAATTAAATACAGCAAAACACCACACAGACACACACCTACACTATACAAATGCAGGGGGGCAAGCCTCCCTGCACACCCCACACTCCCCTACTTATATATACTAATTCTGAGATTGCACAAACAGTAAAGAAAAAAATAATCACGCACAGCCAACACACACAATCATACCTCCACCTCCCTACCCTAACCCAATTGTACAAATAAGAAAAACACTCATGCACACTCACTCACCTTAAACTGCAGACTCCATCCCAGCCAAACACATCCGCAACATAACGTACACGCATAAATGCAAATTCAGCATATTCCTATTCACGCTTATGCACTTTTGTTATTTTGACATTTTGACTTCATGGACACGAATTTCTGAAATTCAATATTTCAGCAATTTGTGTTTATGAAGTAAAATCATATATATATATATATATATATATATATAGATAGATAGATAGATAGATAGATAAATACACCTCCAGAAGGCAGTAAGGGATATTTGGCCATCACTGCATTACTGAAATGGAAGAAATCATGAAGAATGTGATGTCTTGTGAGGCTTCTGAGATAGGTGAGATAGGAGATGCAGAAGGGAATCCAGCGCCCACAAAGGTTGCAGAAGCTGAAGTTATAGGCAAGGGAGCTAGTCTTATCAGGGCCTGAATGGGGCTGTGAGAATTACTTTTTGCCTTGCACATGGAAGCTTTCGATAGAAACTTTTTATTAGTGGGCCTTGTTGGCATGCATAAAGAAGATCAGGTGGCCAGGTATAGACTAGGGAATCCCTTGGTGACTGTTCCTGTTGAGTGTTAAGGGTAAAATAGCTGCTGCACTTCAAACTATTGGAGGGTTAAAAGGTTAGTGCAAGGCTGAGCCCAGCAGAGGAAAATTTCCATTGTCAATGAATTATTACAGGACCCCTCATGGGACATGAAAATGCAGTGATTGAGCCTTTCCACTAACATATTGGATCAACCTAGAAATGCACATTACTGTGAGAATGCATTGAGAAGACACTGGCCATTGCTATATGGTCATGGCATCTTGACCTAGTGAGGAAAAATGGGTTCTCTAATTTGTTGATGTACCAGACCACCAATGTATTGTATGTCTGGATAGAGATTGCATCCTGAGGAAGGTAGTCCTGAACTGCCTGCAGCACTAGCAGAACTGCTCTCATTTTCAGCACATTGATGTGAAAATGGGCAAGTTGCCCATTCCACATTCCCTGAACATCCTTGCATTATCCAGCAAGAGAGGTGGTGATGAACATTGATAGAATAGTTTGATTAGATGATAGAGAGAGTGTGTTAACAGGGACCTTTTCACCAAAAGAGTCTACTCCAGAACCCTCACGAAAGATTTTGCATGAAGTACCAATGTTATTTAAGCTGCCATGGAATGTAGTAAGCAAAGAAATAGACAGAGTAGCAGTGGCATCTTGTGCTTGCAGATAGATGGAATCCAAGCTTGACAACAGTAGCTGCACAATCTTTGTTGTACCTAGATGATAACCTATGACGTATATTGATTGAGTGGGCTGTAAGCTTGAGTTTTTTTTGTAATTTACAGAAATAACATAGTGGAAATAAATACTATCTGGCTTGGATTAAGGATTCTTTTGTTCTTGGATTGAGGAGCCAGTCATCTAAGGATGGGAATACCTGAAACCTGTGTAGCCTGAGATGTGCTACCACTACTGCCATGGATTGGTGAATACCCAGGGAATGTGGTGAGATCAAACAGTAGGACCCTGAACTGATAGGGATTGGCTCTCAGTCAGACACCTATGTACTACTGGACATCTGTGCAATCATCACATGATAATAGACATCTAAATATCTGAAGAGTATATCCAGTCCACCTTATACAGAAGGGATAGAATGATTTGAACATTAACTATTTGGAACTTTGGTTTCTTGAAAAACATGTTTATCCAGCTGAGGTCCAAAACGGGCCTAAGGTCCTTGTTCGTTTTCAGAACTAAACAAAAATCTTGAGTAGACTCTGATAGAACCTCATGGATGACTCTTTTTCTAGCAGCTTGGAAATGTTTTGGGTGACAGTCCTTCTTTGCTCGGGTGGAACATCTGGAAGGGACTTGTAGGAAGGGACCAGTCTTGTTTGGCATCAGATTATACAGCCTCTGGATATTATCCTCTTCATCCATGAGTCCTGTGTGATTGCCATCCAATATTGCAGGTCATGAGCCAAGTGTTCCCCAACTGCCTCCAGAGGGGCGTAGAGAGGCAGGCAGTTTTTCAGAAACATTGAAAGGTTTTATCAGAAGAAAAAAAAGACTGACTCATTGATTTTTTGGATTCCCTTCACCTCTAGGGTAGTGTCAGAGTTTCCCCTTCTTCTCTGTGTGACTGTGTCGTAAGATGAGTCAGTGGCAAATTATTGGGACTTCCTAAAGCAGAGATATTTTCCTCCACTCTGATTACTGCATAATTATTTTTGCGGGTTACATAAAAGAACTCTAATGGCAGATGTTTTGCCCTGATGCTCTGATGGCAGAAGGTTTGCTCTCTTGCTCTGATGGCAGATGGTTTGCCCTCTTGCTCACACAAATGCACCTTGACTTTACCTCAGGTCTGAAGAAGAGATAGTCCACCATCATAAAGGACATTAAGGAAGAACTTGTCACATAGGCACTGCCAAGCATGATGCCTTTTTGCAATGCCAGTGCCTGCTGCTCTCGATATTCCATCTGCTGGATTAGAAATCATGCTTATAAACACATTTGTAATAGACAACATGCTAGACAACTGTGACACCAATGACTTCTCAGTCTTGTGTTCTGGATAGTTTAATATTTCACTAGCTAATTCCCACTGGAGTCTGATAACATCAGAGATGTAATTTAATGTTTTAAGTGGAAAGTTTCCCAAGATGTAAACATGCTTCCCAAAATGATCTACTGCTCTAGACACACAGTGAGGTGGATGATCTGTGGAGCTTTCCTCAGATAGTGTTTTCTTTGTGGCTGCTGCTATGACAAAAGAGTCCATAACAGGCCCTTTACTAAAGTACAGATGATCCTTGGGAGGAGCTAGAACCTCATCTAGCTTAGGTGGCCTAGTTTCCACCACATCAGGATCCTGCCAATCCCTCTGTGAAACTATGTCAATAAACTTGTCATTGGAGGAACCATCCAGGAGACAGACGGGTCCTAAAAACACTTCCTCATAAGGGGTAGGGGATCAGCTGGCCAACTCTTCCTTTGTATTAGAAGTTCCATTAGAGAAGTGAAATGGGTGATTGGGGGAGGTCTAGCAGAATTTACCCTTCATCAAGGTCATTGTCTACAATGAGAGACACCTGAAGGGAGGTTATTTGCCTCTTTTTACACTTACACTTTCAGTGCTTCTCAGGTGGGGATTCACAGAAGAGTCAGAAGTGTCTTGTTCCTTTGAGAAGGCTGTTTGAATCAGGGTGTCCCTGGGTCAGATGATGAGATACAAAGATCACAGATAAATCAAGGGTTCTGGATGGAGCTGAAGTGAGGGAACAAATCCTTTCCTGAGAGGATTATTGAGCCAGTATCCTACCAGTGGTGGTGAAATATGAGTTGAATTATATGGCAAAACTCTCAAAATATCAATCAGTCTGTGGTCCCATGCTCATCTGTGGTCATGAGCTATGGATATCCAAGGGATGGATAAGATCATGGATATAAGTGGCCAAAATGAGGTTCCTTCATAGGTTTGCTGGACGCATTCTCCATGACAAAATGTTATGTTTGGTACTCCAGAAAGATCTCCGAGTAGAGCTTCTCCTTTGAGTTCACAATAGTCATGAAGTATGCTGCACACAGTCCACTAGGTGGGAACAAATCCAGAACACACTTGAGAAATTACACCTGTCAGCTTATCTGAAGTACCAGTGGATTTTATAGCATGTGCCGCAGAATATTGCTGGGAATAGGGAAGTCAGTCTTAATGTCCTCAGTTTGCTGTAGCCACGACTCTCCCCAGCAGAAGTGGTTTATAGAATGGATGGATGCAGGCATGGAAGGAAGGAAGGAAGAATAAATGGATGGATGGATGAATATATGTATGCAAAGATGGATGGATGATAATCAGATGGTAAACATTTTATCATTTTGTTGCTTCAGGACCTATTGTTCTGGGTTCTGTATGGATGATCTTCTTCCCAAGTTCACACAACACTCTTGCAGCCATGCACCATCATTAAGCTGTCAGTGTCAGTGTCCAGAAAATACACTTGAGGCATCAATTAAGTTCATTCCTCTATATTTTACCTCTGATTTCAAGATTTCTAAGTCCCATCTGTTATGTTTTAGCATTATAATCTCTTAAACTATGTATTGTCTTTACCCAAGGCTCTGTTGTTTCATCTTTTGAGTTGGTCAATAATATTTAAAGCCAACATGGTCAAATGTGAGAAAAAAGAAAAGTTGTGCATTTGTAAACTATTATTATAAGGATCTCATATGGATAAAGCTAGTACTCACATTTACCATTTAGTAAATGTAATGCCAACCACACCAACACAAATCATATGCAGGAACCTTATGATTCTTAATGCCTTCTTGGCATTTTGCATTCAGGGTTGCATCATTTTTTGATAGTGATAATTTAGGGATGGCATGTTGTCATTCTGTAAATTGTTTTTCTTTCTCCCACAGATAATGTGATTTTGTTATTGCTAGACTGGTTTTAATGCTGTATCTGGGATTGTCATGGATTCACATTGCAACCTTTCTTTGCTGAGAACATGATAGGTATATCGAAGAGTTCACTGAAACATGAATTTACAAGTATTGTATGGCAACCTGAATTTCCTAGATAACAATTCTGGCTATACAGCCACAACCTCAGTGTTGTAAAATAAACACAGAACATCTAGACAGGAGATCCTGCACCTGTTATCCGTACATTTACAAAACATTAGTACTTTGGGATACCATGGTAACAGTTAAGTCAATCCATTTCTGATCCTAGTAAAAATAGTATACATTAAACAAATAAAACCAGTACTTAATATAAGTAAAAATGCATCTTTACCACGGAGGCTGTTAATGGAGGTACAACACGTTTGCTTTCTTTTGTGTCTTTCTTTTCTTTTTGAGTACTTTTTGCTCCCCTGCATCATCTTATGGCCTTCTACCTAATGCCTCATGTCCATTATAGGGTCTACCAGCTTCTCCTCCCCTCGGATTTAATCCAATGCAGCTTGAGCTGGTGCAGATTCTAAGGGTGTCCTGCGGGTCTAGCTGTCTCTATTCATCTGAGAGGAGTATTTTTGCATTGCATGCCCTACCTCATTATTCCTCCCACCTAATGCAACATCTATGGTCTGAGAGGAGTATTTTTGCATTGCATGCCCTACCTCATTATTCCTCCCACCTAATGCAACATCTATGGTCTGAGAGGAGTATTTTTGCATTGCATGCCCTACCTCATTATTCCTCCCACCTAATGCAACATCTATGGTCTGAGAGGAGTATTTTTGCATTGCATGCCCTACCTCATTATTCCTCCCACCTAATGCAACATCTATGGTTGGGTCTGAGGGGTGGGTATGCAATGGGGTCACGTGCTATATTTCCACCACTCTTTCCCTATTTAGAATGATGCCACCCTCATTGTAACATCCCTAGGCTCTACCAGGGATTGTTACAGGGAACATCCACAGAATCACCCTCCTCTTATATGGGTGAGGTGCAAAGTTCGTCTACGTCCTAAACACTATGTGTGACTCTATCTTTGTTCATTTCATGACTATCAATGAACTAACGGCATACTGAATGAGTGCTAGTCCTTTATCCAGCAGGCAATGACAAACTTATGCAGCCACTATGCTATCAGCTCCTGAAGTATGTGTAGCAAACTACAATTCATAAAATTATGATTCAATAAACTGCATACATACTATGTATTCAAAATATCTGGAGGTAGACAATTCCTGCTTATATTAAGATGGGAAGCATCCTTGCAAAATATGCAGGTTAGGTTATCCTCTGGCACTATATTCTAACTTAACATTTCGGGCAATTCATTGTTAAATAAAATAAACAAAAAAAATACTAAAATTCTAATACACCATCAGACACCAAGTCATATAACTTTAAAACGGTAATGATCCTTCAAAAGGGAATACATTACTGCAACTGCACAAAATCTTGTGTGTGTGAAGTAGCTAGGCCAAGTCTACCTCCGTCAAAGCTTTTACTTGATGTAGACATTTTCCTGAAACACACACATGATGATCAGGTTCTCCAGCTGTGCAGTTCCACTTTTTTATGTCCTCTAGATAAAAGGAATAGCTATATATTCATATACATTGTAATATGCCTTTTTGGAATATATTGAATGGAAAGTCATTAAAATGATGATACGTATACATGTCTTTTCTTATTCATGGTGTAAAGCATGACGGGTGTGTCAGTATTGCTATAGTTATAATTTCTCCTTGTCTTGTGATTAAAACTGCAACCTCCTGTAGAAATATAGGCTGTCAAGAGGATACAGCATAAGTTATTAGGGCTGTATGGTCTTTTATGCAAAGAAACAAAGGATACTGGCAAAGCAGACATGAAGCAGTGGTTGTGCAGTGATAAATTGCTAGTTTCTGAGGTGTGAGCCAGCTACTTATAATTATAATTGCACTGTTCTGTTGCTTACTGTTGATAGAAAGACTGCAAAGTATCTGTGTCCCTTAATGTCCTTACATTTAGTCACACATAAATACTGATGTAGCCAAGCAGGGAAAGATGTCATTAGCATCTGAACATGGCTGCAGTTCATGGATTTGAAAAATAATCTGAGAACTCACTGCACCCCTAAAGTAATGTGTTGTAGGTAACTTGCTTCTCTAATCTTTTTACAAGTGTGAACAAAGATGGCTAGCTGCTAGCCTTCAGTTCTGCCATAAGGCAAAATCATGAGTTTTCTTTACTGCAAATTTCATTCAGAAGTGCATACATTCTGAAGGTCATAAATAGAGCTCTCAATTAGAAGTCAAAAGACCTATTACTTACTTTTTGTTAGATAACCTTTTTCATTTTAGAGAGTGACTCACTTCAAAAAGAAGTGCAGGGAAATTAAAGTTATGGAATAAACCTGTCGGCAGTAAGTTTAAGCATAGATTGAAGCAACGTCAGACCACAAGCAGAAGAACAAGCATGAGTTGCTAGTGAGCAGAATACATTACTTTCAGAAAACAGATAGCCTTTCTATGTATATTTTGATTCTGATAAAACACTTTTAGTAGAGGCTATGATAGTAAAAAGAAGGATAAAGGGTAGACATTTGAAATGCTGGGACTATATTTCCCACAATGCTGAGACTAAATGGCTGAAGAAACAATCTGCATAAATCAAGCATGAGAATTCCGTTTCTTGGAATATTCCCTTTTCTCTGAAGAATGGCAATTTTGGATATACGTTGGTGGTGTGGGGGCATCCCTCTTGCAAAAAAGAAGTTTTAAGTTGAGGAGTGGTGTTCGGTACTCACTCTTCTCCTGAAATCTGTGACTTTTTTTTTTTTTTGGCAGTGCCAACCTTTAATTACGGAGCCAGCAGTCTGAGCTCCTGATGACAAATGTCTTTATGTCTGTGGTATGTCATGCAGGTGTAGACAAATTCCTCTGCAGCTTACGTGAGAAGTTAAGCTTAATAAAAAGTGGGCGGTCTTTACTTTCATTTGATACCAAAGTGAGGAAATGAAAGTTTTATAAAGTGCAAGCAGGTTTCCCGTATGTACACAGTACTGGGATCATATTGTAGGGAGAAAAGCAACCCAAGCGTTGAGTTAAACTGCAGGAGAAGGTGGAGATTTCCTTTAGGCACTTCCCTTGTGTGAGAACACACCCCTAAGAACTGTCATGATTGGATCTCAAGCTATGGACTAACACTGAAAGCACCAATCAGCAACTATAGAGGAATAAGGTAAAAATGGGTTCCTATTAGAGCGACTAAAATGCATTTTATCGAATGTGTTTTCGTCAACACGTAGGGCGAACAGGCAAAACAGTGAAGTGGCTGTTCAGTGAATTCTTTCCCTGGGAAAGAAGTCACTTGACCACTTTGTTGCTTTGCCTGTTCTGGAGTGTAGTGTGGTCCCTTGTCCAGTATAGCTCCCAAGTGTGATTGTGCAACAGTTACTGACCTTAGGGTTAGGCTGCGGGTTAAGGTAAGTGCATATGTATGAAAGTGTTTACTGTTTTTTATTTTGCGTTAGATATATGGTTGAGTTACATGTGTATATGTTTTCAGCTGTTTACTTTTGTTTTGGGGAGGTAGGATTAGGGTTAAGGTAAGTGTGTTTGTGTTTGGAACTGTTTATGTAAATGTGCGATAGTTACTGAGCTTAGGGTTAGGGTGCAGATTAAGGTAAGTGTATATGTTTTAAAATGTTTACTGTTTTTTTTTTCCATTAGATGTATGGTTGGGTTACGTGCATATGTGTATTTAGTTGTTTACTGTTTTTTGGGGGGGTATAATTAGGGTTAGGGTATGTGTGTATGTGTTTGGAAGTGTGTAATGTTTTTTTTTTGTGGGGGTTGGAACAGCAATTTCTTTCCCTAGGAAAGAAATTGCTGTTCTGTGGTTTCGACATTTTCAGCATTCACTGAATATGTGTCGATGAAACACTGTTCGCTGTTTTCAGCGTTCAGTGTTTTAATATGAACCCGGTAAAAACAGTTTTGTTTCTTCCTGCTGTCAATGCCTTTCAACAGTCCCTGAGTTTGTCATTATTGCTCCGTAACTGGTAACTTTTTTTTTTTGGATTTTCTAGTAAATCACTAATGAATAAAGTCAGTCAAAATGCCAGAATTAGAATTTCATTCTTCTTCTTTTTTTGAAAATTAATATTGATGTAAAAGGTGTTGTTCTATTAACATTTTAAATGAATTGTAATGATGCACTGTTGGAGATGCTGGGTGGGAAGACTGGTGTGATGAGGGAGATCATTTTTCTGAGCTATGATGCAGATACGGAACTGCCTAGGTAAGGCCTTGCTGTGTCTAATCATGGTGGTTGCCAAAAAAGCATTTACTACAAAAATGGAAATCAAAATCTAAACCAGCTATACTAGAAATAGTGAATATAGTAACAGAGATAAAACAACTGGAATTGAGATTTTTAGAAAAGGGTAGGAGTGAAATACATAGGGAAAAAATGGGAATTGTGGGAACAATACATACAGGGGAGGAATGAGGTTTAAAAGAAGACAGGACTTAAATGATCCATGTAATGTTTGACTGAAAATGTATTGGGTAGATTATAAGTGATGTATAATGTTTGCAACTGGAAGTATGTCAGTATGGTGTGTGATGTAAATTGCTTGCAAGTAGGATTGTGTTGGTGTGGTTTGTTTTCATTTATATAAATGTATGATTGCCTATGTTATAAGAGATGGTTTAATAAATATGTTTCTTATTTAAAAAAAAGGGCATGAATTGAATAATTTATGTAATTTTGCTTAGGTTATATGATATATAGCAATATATATGAAGTATAATGTTTGTAAATGTGAACTTGTTAATACAGTTTGATTGCTTGTATATAAATGTAAATTTGCCTCTGTCACAAGTGCTACTTCAATAAAAGCGTTAAAAAAATAACAGTACAGAAAAAAAACACACACAAAAAAAATATTTAAAAACTGTCTTTGAGTTTTATTGTTTGACCCCCAATCCAAAATTCTTAATAAAATAAGCTGTCTATTTGATAGTGCTCACTAAGGGTTTAATCAGCTTTAAAGATGATAAAACAATTTGCACTTTTTACATAACTGATAGTACATACAGTAAATAAAGCCTCATGCACTACAAAGAATTATAATCAGCTCAATGATCATAACCTTTTATTAGGAATACCAAGAGATTCACCGCTTGGGCTTTAAGTCAAGGTGAATTTCTTGGCATCCATGTGTCAAACACATAATAATCCAGTTGTGACTAAAGACTGGATCATAATCATCTAGGTAGAAAATACAAACCTGTAATCAGCAGCCCTTAAGACTAAAAAGAACCAAATTAACATGCATCAACACTTCAAGCTGATGTCTGGGGTAAATTCTGGATGAGTTTAGAGTCTATTACAATGGGTGGAAGACCAAAATTGACCAAAGACATTGGGATCTATGTTTCCACACCCATTGTGATCTATATTCCAACACCCATTGTGATCTATGCTCCCACACCCACTGTGAGCTATATTCTCACACTCATTTTTATCTATGTTGCCACACCCATTGTGATCTATGTTCTCACACTCATTGTGAACTACATTCCCATACCCATTGTGATCTATGTTTCCACACTCATTGGGATCTATATTCTCACACCCATTGTGATCTGTGTTCCCACACCCATACTACTTAATTATTATTTATCTAAGGTCGAACTACCTTGAAGGTCAATACATTATCCAGGAACTAACCAGCAATGTTATGGGGGCACACTTCTCACATGTCAAGAGAGAAAGAGAAAGGCAGGGCTTTCACATGCACTTGATGTTAATTATTTGCAGTTCAAAATAGAATCACTATATTCAAATGCAGACATTTTACTTATGCCAGCAGTGTGTGTGTGTGTGTGTGTGTGTGTGTGTGTGTGTGTGTGTGTGTGTGTGTGTGTGTGTGTGTGCGCGCGCGCGTGTGTGTGTCTGTGTGAATGTGTTTGTGTGTGTGTGTGTGTGTGTGTGTGTGTGTGTGTGTGTGTGTGTGTGTGTGTGTGTGTGTGTGTGTGTGTGTGTGTGTGTGTGCAAACTTGATATCTTGCTTCTCCTAAGCTGAGTATTTGCTTCACAGCATAGCTGGAATCTCAACCTATGATGTACTGATGTCCCCTAAAAAGGACAAAACACATCTACAAATAGTGTAGCCTGCCTTATTGCCTTGAATGCATTAAACATTACTTTTGTGTTATTGTATAATCAAACGCAAGTGTGTTGGAACAACTGAATGTCCTTAATGGGTCATTTGCATATCTCACATATCTTAATCAAAGGAGGTCTATCTTTTTTCAGAGACAATACTCTTTTTGCTATAGAATATCTAGTTCAGTCTTAGTTGCATTGACCATGGGACCTTTTTCTTTGGACATTATTTGGTAAGCAACACTAATGTAACAGATCTCATGGTTCTCATAAGTCAAGTTTCTAGACTATAACTGGAGTCTTCACTGATGATCCATTAATTAGTCACAAAAGACTGAAGTAGTGAAACAAATATTGTAGGTCTTTCTATTGACCTGTTTGCATTTATGGAAACTTGTGTACCACTTATAGAGTCATAAGCTGGTGTGCTGAAAGGCTTGTATATCCTTAAAAGGTAGGTGGTATATCTGCCATGGTATATTGGTTATGGAAGACTTGTAAGGGTTGTTTATAAGGTCATATGAATTACAAAACAACTAAGCCTGGAGACCAACTTTCCTTGTTATTATCCATCCTTGTAAAATTATTTTCACTATTAACCTCAGAAGTATCTGTAACAAAATTCATGATATTCATGCATGTTTATATTTGTACTCCACAGACATACTAATCACCACTGAAATCTGGCTAAAACAAAAACTAACTGGCAATGAAATTATTCTCCCAGGTTTTAACATAGAACGGACAGAAAATGTAAAAGAGCAGATGCTATTGCCGTTTTTTTTTTTTTTTTTATAAAAACAACTTAGAAATAACTCCAGCCCAACTAAAATGCCCAAAATTTAATAATGCTGAACTTCTGACTGCATACCTCAAAATCAACAAAAATAAATCTTTATATATCTCAGCAGTATAGATCCCACTAGGCAACAACATTACCTCAGCCCAAATTATCCTACACTGGATATCTGACCACCACCATAATTAACAACAGGTAGTCCACACTGGACTAGAGACTGACAAACAAATCCCATAATATAAAATCCTCTCCTTGCTTACCATATACTAGAAGTGACCACTTCCCAATAATAAGATGACAGCAACATGGTCCACCCAAACAAATAATCTATAAAGAAAGTATTCAATTTAACCAGACTTGACAAACTCTTCCTGTCTGTCCCAAATCTACTACACCAGATTGTTTTCTGCTTTTCTGTATGTGTCCAAACCACTGTAATCTGTTCTCTTTGATCTTTTCTGCAATTGGAGCTACTTTGACTTCTGCTCTTATGTCATCATTTCTTTACTTGTCCCACAGTGTATATCCTACCACACTTCTCAGGCACTTCATTTCCATCACCACTACCTTCCTCAGCTACTCTGCCTTTACTGCCCAGGTTTCCACACCTTACAGTAGTACTGGTCACACCACTGTCTTGTGCACCTTAGTTTTCAGCTACTTTGGCATTCTTCTGTCACAGACTATATCTAAGACTCTAGACAGTTGGCTGCAGCTCCTCTAATTCTAGCTTTGACCTTTTCATTCAGACTTCCCTTCTCCTCAACCACCCCTCCCAGATACTTGAAACTATTTACTTATTCCACTACCTTCCTTTCTATCTCAATTCTCAACTTCTTCTGATTTCCCCAATTTGCTGTCATTACCATCACTTTTGCATTCCATTCCTCTATCCTTTGCTGAAGTTCTTGCTCAGAGTCTAGTTGTAATGCCACATCATCTGCATACAGTTAAGACAAGAAGGGTAAAAACGAACACAGCACCATGGCTGACAAAAGAGACCAAACAGGTCATGCAGCAAAGAGATAAAGCATGGAAAGAATGGTATATGATAAAGCACAACATGTCCACTAAAGTTTTAGATATCACAGAAACCGTACCAAGATCTTTGTTAAATCTGACCAGAAATCATACTACATTAGTCTCCAACAAAAGCACCAAGACAACCCCAAGCTTTTTTGGTCCTGTGTAAATAAACTATTGTACAATGACTGGCCAGTAATACTCAAAAAGGAGTGCTCTGATTGGTCGGTCCAACCAGCGTACCTGTTGTAAATCCGAGACTGTACCAATGGAAAAAGTTCTGGTCACCTGGCCTTTTTTCCATTAGTATATCCCATAAAATCTTTACTTTTCTTTCTTTTTTTTAAACATATTTACAACAGGAAGACCTCAAACGAACGAGGGAGAAGGCACAGACAAAAATAAAAGGATCATCAGGTATGTTCTGCAAAACTAAAGAAACATACCTGATTATCCTCTTATTTTCTGTGTCCCAAACCTCCCAAACATTAAAGGTCACCTGGTTTCTTTTTTCTTAATAAATAAATAAATAAACAAATAAAAGCAACGGAGCTCTTCCTTTCTCCATTGCTTCCTTTGCACAGCACTGATGTATTGCGTAAGCATGGGAATGCACATCAGGAAAGCTCCAGGATACTACAGAAAAGGCAGAAGGGCACCACAGAGGTGTAATACAAAGACATTATTTAAGAAAAGTAAATATTTTTTTCATAAATAATGTCATTGTATAATTGTAATGACTGACTTTGTGGTGTGGTATAGTGAATATTTACCCACAGTTGTGTTTATTTAATGACTCGGGCTTTGCCCTTGTGATTAAACCACACCAACAGTGGGTAAATCTTCAATATACCACACCGACATCATCACTTATTGCTATATTACACCCTGGCCATACCACTACACCCTGTTCTTCTTCTTCAAACAAAAAGAGTCCATTGCCACTCAGTTCAAGACTCATGTATTCCAGTTAGCTATATCACTAATCAATGACCATCTCACTTCACCCCTCCAGCTTCCATCTGTTCCTGAAAGCAACACACTGTTTTTTAGTTTTCAGCCCATCCCAACATTAACCATAAAAAAAAAATAATGACTAGCCAAATTCAAAGTAAAAACCTCAGCTGCCAATAACCTTCCACTGATTTCCTCAAAACATGTACAGAAGCACTAGCCTCCCTGTCGCCACTCTGATCAAATGGTCAGTAACTGAAAACTATGTCATATACAACTGGAAAAATCCATTATTATACCAATTCACAAAGGAGGTATTTCAAAAGAGTTAACTATAGGCCTATTTCTGTCATATTATCCCCCTCTAACATCCTCGAGAAATATGTTCACTCTCAGCTTATGAAACATATTCCAAACACAACCTTCTCTCCAACTCCCAGCATGGTTTCTGGCCCAACCAAAGTACTATGACTGTCCTCCTCAACTTCACTGTCATAGTAAACCAATACAGAAATGAGAGCAACCTTGTTTCTTAATGCTTTCTTGACATTTTCAAAGTATATGACACAGTGTCCCACCAAAAGCTGCTTTCTGAACTTGCAACTCTAGGTCTTACTTACCCCTTCCTCTCCTGGTTTCACAGCTATGCAATTGTCAGCAGTCAACTGAAACTGGCAACAAAAGCTTTCAGCATTACAACAGATCTCTGTCAGTATTCCCCAAGGGTCAATACTCAGCCCTCTTCTATTTAATATTGTCATAATTGAACTTCATACCACAAGAACACTTGCCACTTTCATACAATACACAGACCATTCAACCCATATCTGTTCTGCCCCATTCTTAACAAAATTACAGGAAATCACTCAAAAATCTTTCACTGACATTGACATATGGCTAAAAAA
This sequence comes from Protopterus annectens, assembly GCF_019279795.1. Lineage (NCBI taxonomy): Eukaryota > Metazoa > Chordata > Ceratodontiformes > Protopteridae > Protopterus > Protopterus annectens. Next base: position 158,555,775 of record NC_056726.1, on the reverse strand, counting down.
TTAAAACTTACTGCTTAATGCAAAAAAAAAAACAAACAAAAAAAAAAACACTGTTATATTACTTACTCCAAAACAACACCTTAACCAGAAACAGACACTTCATATTACCTTAAACAATGACACAAAAATAGAAAATATAAGCCAGACTAAACTACTTGGAGTCATAACAGATGATGGCCTCAAGTCTGATCACCACATTCTTCATTCCATCAACAAAACTCACCAAAAACTAGAATCCCTCTGTAGGGCCGAACATTAGCTGACAGATCAAACAAGGATTACCCTAGCAGCAGCATACCTCCTTCCTTCTTTATTACTTGCTTCCTTCATTCTTACAAATATCAACACTATGCATAAAACTAAACTAGCCTCCTGCTACTACAAAATAGCTAAATTTGTAACCAATCAGCCTTATAAAACACAGCGCTGCCTTGCACTGAAACAATTAACCTGGTTTGAACTCCCAGACCACTTGACATACTCACAACTAATCATTGCCCACAGCCTATTGTACCTTCTAGACAAATGCCCAGCATTACTAAATACTCTACTGTACTATTCACTCACTAGAGACTTTTGCTCTAGCAGTACGCAGTTGCTGTATCAGTAAGGCAGTCAATATTGCTGGCGACTCTCTCTACTCTCGTTATATGTCAAAACTCTGGAATGAAATCCTTGCACTGTGAAAACAGATAGAAAACTTAAATAGTTTCAAATATTTGCTTAAATAGCATGCATGCCAAAGATGGCTCTTCTTCCCTTTCACCTGGATAGCTTTAATCAAGAGTACTTTTCTCCAACTCTTACTGCCATTTTGCTCCCCAATCTTTTGTACCTTATTGCTCCTCTCCTCCTCATACTGCACCAGTTTCCTAAACTTTCATTCTTCCTCCTTCTCTCACACCCCACCACTAACTACTATTCCTTCTCTGTCCATTTATTTTCCTGCTCATTTCCATAATTTCTCCTTTTATAGCTCTCTTATCATCAATTTGTAAGCTACATTACTATTTGTCTGTCTGTAAGTTATTACTTACCACAGAAACACCCTGGTCTGACCTTTTCCCTTTTGCCATCATGTTGTAAATACATTAGCTTTTATTGTATTTTATTTTTCTGTTCAATAATTATCCAATTTATATTAATTTGTCTTGTTTTTTTGTGTTAAAATGCTATGTTCCTGTAAGAAATATTTAAAAATCATGTAAATAAGCTCATGTATAAATGTTTTTTTACCATGGGGGTTATAAATGTGCATCATGTGCAACTTGAATGTGGAGCTTTTCTCCCCGGGCCTCCACTAAAAATGGGTTTTAACCATTCGGACATTTTCTGGCCAACCTAGACAAAATAAATAAATAAAATAAAAACTTTTTGGCCAGGAATTAATTTATTAAATTTTAAGATTTTAAATTGTTTTAAGGTTTTATATGCCACTTGTTAAGGTTGGTCTTCAAGGATGTGAGGGCATCACTCTATTTTATATGTAAAGATAATCTGTTCCAGAGATAGGATAAACTTGGTTTATAGATATGCACTTGCAGCATGTCTTGTTTATTCCCTGGTACAGATTTTAAGTGATAATGGACTTGTTTTTCTTGCAGATTGCAACAAATTGCACAGGGTTGGGCTCTTAATGGCATGGAATGCAAAGTCATAGATCTCAGCACAGGTGTTTAAAGGAGACAGATTATAGAGATTAGGCTACTTTTCTATCTTGTTAATTTAGTATCTTTAAACCTGTAATGTTTTAGTTAGAAACCTCTGTGGCTTTTCAAGCTGCATGATTTCTCTGCATAGATATATATTAAAGGGTACAAAGGGTACTTTGTGCGCTACAATTAATATGATCAGAGCTCAATTCAGAGGAATGATGGCTTCTCTTGATATGAATGAGATGTATTTAGCAATGAGATGGGATAGCCAGAAAGATTTCCAGACTGCTATTGCTATATGGTGGTCGAAGGAGATGTCATTGCTGATGAAGGTGATAATATCCCTAACTATTGTGTCAGTCTGGAGTAAGGTAATTGGTATACTGTAAGATGAATGTAAAAATATTTTACCAAATGTGAAAATTCTACAGTTGTTTAGATTTAATGTTAGCCCTTTTTCTATTCACCTTTCATTTCTAATGTTTAGTTCTTGCTGCAGTGCTTCAACATCAAGATGCAATCGAACAGTTGCACCCACCTTACTGTTAGATTTGAGAAGTAAATGCTTAAAAATGAGGGTGTCCAGCACTGAGCATTTAGATACACCACGTGTTACCTTCTTGCTTTCTGAATCAGCATCTGCCATCATAACTGTATAGATCATATCCTGCAGCCAGTCTGCTAACCTCCTTGTCACATAAGCGTCAACATTTAGGCTTTTCAGCTTACTGACAAATACCAGAATGGGAAATGGTATCAATATACGCTGTATGGATTATGAGGCCACTATCCACCACCACTGACCTTTAACAAGAGGATATTAAACTGACTAAACATAATCTGTGTAATGACTGTACAGAGTCAATAATACAAGCAGGGGAATGAGAGCTAAACAGGAACAACAACAATAAAACACCTAGCAGCACACTGTGGCTCATACAACAACTAATGGCAATTGATGGTAATAGGAGGATACACAGGAGCAAGGATGCCTGTCAACCTCAGTGCAAAAATGTGGGCAAAGCTTAAACTAACGGGAGGGAAAAAGCAGAAAAATAGCTCTTACATACTTACAGCAGTATTAGAATAATGGTGTTTGTGTTAGCATGCATTTTCTGAAGGAAATGAAGTCTGAAACTCAAATGTATGTCAATATTTTGTGACGTCAATCCTCAGTGATTTGATAGAAAAACAGAATTTTTATGAGGAACAGACCAAAAATATGAGACAAAAATCAAGACAGCTGAGAGGTTTGGCAGCAGGAAAACAGCAATAACTTTAACCTCTGCTGTGGGGATAGGATCAGCCCCCTGCTGTCCCTCTGAATCAGCTGTAGCAGCTAAACAGTAGCAGCAACAGCAATAGAACAGCTAACAGGGCAGCTACTGATAGTTGTCCAAGGAATGTCAGTTTGCACAAACAACTCACTTGTATCTATGGAGCAGCTCTACTGTACTACGTGCAACCGTGCACAAACATGTTTAATTTAAAACTACTGTACAACGTGCAACCCTGCACAAACATGTCTAATTTAAAACTACTGTACAAATGTGCAACCCTGCACAAACATGTTTAATTTAAAACTGCTGTATAACATGCAACCCTGCACAAACATGTTTAATTTAAAACTGCTGTACAACGTGCAACCCTGCACAAACATGTTTAATGTGAAACTACTGTACAACGTGCAATCCGCACAAACATGTTTAATTTAAAACTACTGTACAACGTGCAACCCTGCCCAAACATGCTTAATTTAAAACTACTATACAATGTGCAACCCTGCACAAACATGTTTAATTTAAAACTACTGTACAACGTGCAACCCTGCACAAACATGTTTAATTTAAAACTGCTGTACAATGTGCAACCCTGCACAAACATGTTTAAAACTACTGTACAACGTGCAACCCTGCACAAACATGTTTAATTTAAAACTGCTGTACAAAGTGCAACCCTGCACAAACATGTTTAATTTAAAACTACTGTACAACGTGCAACCCTGCACAAACATGTTTAATTTAAAACTGCTGTACAATGTGCAACCCTGCACAAACATGTTTAAAACTACTGCACAATGTGCAACCCTGCACAAACATGTTTAATTTAAAACTACTGTACAACGTGCAATCCACACAAACATGTTTAATGTGAAACTACTGTACAACGTGCAATCTGCACAAACATGTTTAATTTAAAACTACTGTACAACGTGCAACCCTGCACAAACATGCTTAATTTAAAATTGCTGTACAATGTGCAACCCATCACAAACATGTTTAATTTAAAACTACTGTACAACGTGCAACCCTGCACAAACATGTTTAATTTAAAACTGCTGTACAACGTGCAACCCTGCACAAACATGTTTAATGTGAAACTACTGTACAACGTGCAATCCGCACAAACATGTTTAATTTAAAACTACTGTACAACGTGCAACCCTGCCCAAACATGCTTAATTTAAAACTACTATACAATGTGCAACCCTGCACAAACATGTTTAATTTAAAACTACTGTACAACGTGCAACCCTGCACAAACATGTTTAATTTAAAACTGCTGTACAATGTGCAACCCTGCACAAACATGTTTAAAACTACTGTACAACGTGCAACCCTGCACAAACATGTTTAATTTAAAACTGCTGTACAAAGTGCAACCCTGCACAAACATGTTTAATTTAAAACTACTGTACAACGTGCAACCCTGCACAAACATGTTTAATTTAAAACTGCTGTACAATGTAAAACCCTGCACAAACATGTTTAAAACTACTGCACAATGTGCAACCCTGCACAAACATGTTTAATTTAAAACTACTGTACAACGTGCAATCCACACAAACATGTTTAATGTGAAACTACTGTACAACGTGCAATCTGCACAAACATGTTTAATTTAAAACTACTGTACAACGTGCAACCCTGCACAAACATGCTTAATTTAAAATTGCTGTACAATGTGCAACCCATCACAAACATGCTTAATTTAAAACTACTGTACAACGTGCAACCCTGCACAAACATGTTTAATTTAAAACTGCTGTACAATGTGCAACCCTGCACAAACATGTTTAAAACTACTGCACAATGTGCAACCCATCACAAACATGTTTAATTTAAAACTACTGTACAACGTGCAACCCTGCACAAACAGGTTTAATTTAAAACTACTGTACAATGTGCAACCCTGCACAAACATGTTTAATTTAAAACTACTGTACAACGTGCAACCCTGCACAAACATGTTTAATTTAAAACTACTGTACAACGTGCAACCCTGCACAAACAGGTTTAATTTAAAACTACTGTACAACATGCAACCCTGCACAATCATGTTTAATTTAAAACTACTGTACAACGTGCAACCCTGCACAAACATGTTTAATTTAAAACTACTGTACAACGTGCAATCCTGCACAAACATGTTTAATTTAAAGCTACTGTACAACGTGCAACCCTGCACAAACATGTTTAATTTAAAAGTACTGTACAGCGTGCAAATATTGCACAAACATGTTTAATTTAAAACTACTGTACAATGTGCAACCCTGCACAAACATGTTTAATTTAAAACTGCTGTACAACGTGCAACCATGCACAAACATGTTTAATTTAAAACTGCTGTACAACGTGCAACCCTGCACAAACATGTTTAATTTAAAAGTGCTGTACAACGTGCAACCCTGCACAAACATGTTTAATTTAAAACTACTGTACAACATGCAATCCGCACAAACATGTTTAATGTGAAACTACTGTACAATGTGCAATCCACACAAACATGTTAAATTTAAAACTACTGCACAATGTGCAACCCTGCACAAACATGTTTAATTTAAAACTACTGTACAACGTGCAACCCTGCACAAACATTTTTAATTTAAAACTGCTGTACAGCGTGCAACCCTGCACAAACATGTTTAAAAGTACTGTACAATGTGCAACCCTGCACAAACATGTTTAATTTAAAACTACTGTACAACATGCAACCCTGCACAAACATGTTTAATTTAAAACTACTGTACAACGTGCAACCCTGCACAAACATGTTTAATTTAAAACTACTGTACAACATGCAACCCTGCACAAACATGTTTAATTTAAAACTACTGTACAACGTGCAACCCTGCACAAACATGTTTAATTTAATACTACTGTACAATGTGCAACCCTGCACAAACATGTTTAATTTAAAACTACTGTACAGCGTGCAACCCTGCACAAACATGTTTAATTTGAAACTACTGTACAACGTGCAATCCGCACAAACATGTTTAATTTAAAACTACTGTACAACGTGCAACCCTGCAGAAACATGTTTAATTTGAAACTGCTGTACATTGTGCAACCCTGCACAAACATGTTTAATTTGAAACTGCTGTACATTGTGCAACCCTGCACAAACATGTTTAATTTAAAACTACTGTACAAAGTGCAACCCTGCACAAACATGTTTAATTTAAAACTACTGTACAACGTGCAATATGCACAAACATGTTTAATTTAAAACTATTGTACAACATGCAACCCTGCACAAACATGTTTAATTTAAAACTACTGTACAACATGCAATATGCACAAACATGTTTAATTTAAAACTATTGTACAACATGCAACCCTGCACAAACATGTTTAATTTAAAACTACTGTACAACATGCAACCCTGCATAAACATGTTTAATTTAAAACTGCTGTGCAACGTGCAACCCTGCACAAACATGTCTAAATTAAAACTACTGTACAACATGCAACCCTGCACAAACATGTTTAATTTAAAACTGCTGTACAATGTGCAACCCCGCACAAATATGTTTAATTTAAAACTACTATACAAATGTGCAATGCGCACAAACATGTTTAATTTAAAACTACTGTACACATGCAACCCTGCACAAACATGTTAATTTAAAACTACTGTACAACGTCCAACCCTACACAAATGTTTAATTTAAAGCAGTGAAGTAAAACCCATGAATGCTCATAACAACAGACTGGCCAGTAGCAACAACACTCGCTTAATGGTCTAAAACAATCAGGACTCAGAAATGGTCTGGTTCCCTGTTCTCTCAAAAGAGAATAAACAGCAGTCAGTTTCACAGCAGGATCACATAAAGCACAAATAAAATTGTACAGCTAGTGCAGTTCACTCAATGAAACTGATAAAGTGGATTTATCCCAGATCTAGTGGGTCAGTGATGCAAACTAATCTAGTAATTCAAGTCACACTTAGAAATATTTAGCTCACTTTGAACCAACTTGTTACATTTTATCAGATGCACGTCTATTTTTTTTTTCGGGGGGGGGACATTCTGGTTTGTTCTACATGCTTGTGCTGTGGAACCTTTGTAATTGTGTATATATATATATATATATATATATATATGTGTGTGTGTGTGTGTGTGTGTGTGTGTGTGTGTGTATGTATATATTTAGATGAATACAACAAAACAAAATTATATTCTAACATATCTGTTGACGGAAACACATGGAATGCCCTTGCACCAAAAAATCCAACAAAATATGAAAAAATATATCATATACCTTAGAAAACACAAATACTAACCCCCTGCTACTTATGTATCCCTACTCCAAGATTGCAAAATATTTGGAAAAGTAGCCAGACCTACTACCCACTTATATTCAATTTCTCTGCAACTGTTCCACTATCCTGATATTCAACCAAAGAAGCAGGCACTGAAAGCATTTGAAGCCATTTCTTCAGTGAAATGCCTGACACTCTTATCTATCTATCTATTTATATGGGTCTACTTGATAACACCGACACGCCAAAACACTGACAACGAAATAACTGACATGACAAAACCGAAAGTTCAGAAACACGAAACTTCACATGCCTGACAAACCACAATCACGACAATCAACAAAACAAATAACTTAAAACACATGCACAACAGAAACACACCAAAATCCTTACCAACCTACACTAAACCTTACATACACAATTATATATGCATTAACCTTAACCCAAACCCTAACCCTAAGGTCTGTCACTATCGCGCACTTACCTTACCCACACCCTAAACCTAACTCACTTAATCCACCCCTAACCCTTAAGTCTGTCACTATCGCACACTTACCTTACCCGCACCCTAACCCTAACTCACTTAATCTGCCCCTAACCCTTAAGTCCGTCACTATTACACACTTACCTTACCCACACCCTAACCCTAGCTCACTTAACCTGCCCCTAAACCTAATGTCCGTCACTATCGCACACTTACCTCACCCACACCCTGCCCTAACGTCTGTCACTATCACACACTTACCTTACCTACACCCTGACCCTAACGTCCATCCCTATCGTACACTTACCTTAACATGTCGGTGTTCTCAGTGTCGGGATTCTCAACTGTCGGTCTTCTCTGTTGTCGATCTTCCAGTGTCAGTTATCTCGTTATCGTTCTTCTCAGCTTTCGGCGTAATCAGGTAGACCCATTTATATACGTACACATATGCATATCTATATTTATATCTGTAGCTATTTCTGTATCTAAAATATGTGTGTCTCTGCATATTGCATGTATTCATTTGAATATAAGTAAATTGTATATATTACTTAACAATATTTCGTTAATGCCTTCCTCTGCAGAGAGTCACTCTGAATACAAGACTGCTACTCATTTTTAATGTAACAGTATTGCAGACAGGCAACTTGCGGTACACTAGCAGTTTCAAATGGAGATGCCCCTAATTGTCTAATAGTAGTTCTATAGTACTTAGTAATGCAACATCTGCATGATCAAAACAGCAGTGCCACTAATGTTGGAGATATTGCTTTGCAGTCCAAGGTTACTGCCATTAGGAATTTCACTTTCCTTTATGTATAATAACCTTGGAGTTAGCTCTTTATACAGGTGCAGGAACTTTCTCTCACATCAAGCTGGAGTCACCCTAGCCAAAGGTCACCTGCTCTCTACTCTATTGTACGCAGCACCAATTTTCACCCAAATTAGAAAGTCTGACCTAGACAAACTAGAATCTTGTTATAATAAAATAGCCAAGTTTGCTGCAAACGCGACATATAGAACCCATCACTGTACTGCACTAAAGGAACTAAAATGGCTTCAGCTACCACAACTACTCAGCTATCATCAGCTGGTTACAGCCTGCAATATTCTCAAATACCCAGAAATAAACCTCAATATCCAATCCCCTTACTCACTACACTGCAAAGAAGCACCTTCGATCTAGTGAAAAATCTCTCCTCTGCATCTCCAGGACTAATAATAATGCAGGGAAAGCACTCTACTCCCACACCGTTGCTAGAAACCGGAACTCTCTTCCCCATTCCCTGTCCACTGCCCCTACCACCTCTCATTTCAAAAACTCCCTCAACTCACATCTCCTTCATACCTGGTTATGCCCTTGTATCACATAAACATACCATCACTGCTTCTATCTTCCCCTCACACTTTCTTTTCACCTGCATATATATTGGGAATGTCAAACTATTAGCTGTTGAAATGCTTGACACACTTCTTCTCATGATAACTGTCCAACAATGTATAACTGTTATTGCCATTCTTTGTATTGTTCCTTATATTGCTCATTTTGTTTCCCTAATTTGTTGTATGATTACATTGTTCACCATATATGTTGTATCACCTTGGTAAACTATATATGCTGTATTGTTTTGTTTAACTAAATACTGGAGCTTTTCTCCCCGGGCCTCTGTTATAAATGGACCTGGTCCAGTTGGATCTTCCCGATTAACAAATGTAAAATAAAATAAAATAAAATAAATAATGAACTTCAGCAAAACAGGGATCAGGACATCCTGCGTTGGGATTAGGGGTGGTTTTTCTCAACATTAGCTGCTTTTGTTGTTTCCTCTTTGTCAGCACGATTGTAAATCCAGTGGATGTTGTGGATTAGGTATCAACAACCTGACCATCAGTGAATTTTCCTGTATCCTTCTAAATGTCATAAATAACCACATTTTGCATGTTTACGATGCTTGGAAGGTGAAGGCCGGTGTAAATGCTGTAATCAATGTATTTCAAGTTCACTGGGACCAGCTGAATGGAAGATCTGTGAGATTCCAAAGAAAACTAAAATGATTTAAAGCGCATGTTAAATGCTGATGAAAACAATCAAACACTGTCAGATACATTTAATGTAACTCATATTTTAAAATGATAGAGGATTACCACACATTACATTATATTTGTTCATTTGCGTAAGATATAAGGTGTCAATGAAAGGACATTGTCATGAAGTCAGAATGTCCATCACTAAAATTGCTGATTTGCTAATTAACGTTTTATATATTGCTTCAAGTCTGAGTGTCAAGCTGGGAAATCAAAAACCTCAACTGTTCTGCCTTTTAAACTTTGTTAAATTGTTTTTGGTTCATTTTGCAGCTGGTCTAAGTCAAAAAGCAGATTTCTGTAGATTTAATAATTCATAATTAAGTCATTTACATATGAAGTGAAGACTGTTTCATTTGACTTTTCATTAATGATGGCTGGTATTTTAAAATGATCAGAAAGCGGCATTTCATAAAAGCATAGTTACATGCAGATGTCAAGACTTTTCATCAGAGTGACTTACTTTGTCTTCAGTCTGATCATTAGAGCTTCACAAATACTAAAAACTTAATGTAAGTAGATCTGTCTCTTTTGCTCTCTTCACCTTATTCGGCAGATGCCCTGGGCATCATTCTGGCTTTTTCTGAAATGTCATGCATGCTAAGACTTTTCAAACTAGCTGATTCACCATGTGGCCCATGGCAACAGTCTGTGTCTCTGTGCTTTGTTAATTGCAGATATGTGGGTAACATGGGTTTAAATGGCAGAAAATTTGATCCTTCAGCAATAACAATGAGTGGGTGAGTCAAGTAGACAGGGCAATTCCAGATGAGATGTTTAGAGACTTTATAGTTATCTGTTCCGAAATGTATTTCAGGCTGAAACAAAAAATAGTACTCTATATGAGTTTAAGTTCTTGAAAAGGGAATTAAGGATCTTAATGAAACAATATTGCCAAAACCACTGGAAGCATTCATAGGCAGTGCTAATTCAGAGAAATGAAGGGAATAATATGGAAGGAATGGAAAACTAATTTAATTTAATTTTATTTGGATATTTAGGGCCCTATTTTCAGGATTGAACAAAAGGTTGAAATGGTTTATAAAGGAAAACCTTGTCCACTGATCATAGCTAGATTGCTAAGGCCTGCTTTTACCTATTAACTGCTCTAATATATGGATGTTGTAGTTTTATGCCTGGTATTCTTACTAATTAACTAGTTTACTGTATGCCTCTTGAGCCAGTTTACAATCAATGCAAGCTCCTACACTCAGCAGTATTAGAATCAAACTGCCAAATTCGCAGTAAATCTTCCTTACAAATGTATCCAATGCATATCTTTAAAGAAAATAGAATGGCTAGAATTAACAAAAAAAAAACACCCTATGTATATAAACTCAGGCTAGTCCTCTCTGTCCCATGTATGTAGTGGAGAGATGGCCATCTGTCACATCCCTGATACATTACCAATTTGATTATCGTAATAGAAATGGTAAGACTATCAAAACATTTTTTTTCTCTGTTTGGTTATCTATTTTTTAGAAGAATATTTCCTTTTTCCATCATAGAGTAACTACAGATTTTGGTAATATGTGCCATAATTTGGGGATCTGGTGCTGTGGTGTGGCTGTATTTAGTTGCTATATTCTTAAAGTGTGTAAATCTCTTGATAGATAATATTCTTTATCTTGCATCATAAAGAGAAAATATTTTTGTAGGTGTCTGTCTTACCTTGTCATGGTTTCAAGGTTTCAGAGTTTCAATGTCTACTTTATGGTTGTGGATAGATTTAAATGTTATAACAAGCTAATTTCCATAATGTCACAGTCAAATATGCCTAATTAGCACACCGTGTGGCTAAACCTTTTTTTTATATTTAAGTTCTTAGCTACTTGCATTCTCATATGTAATCTAATCCATATATTATCTTGATCTGTATTTAAAGGCTGGCAGTCCATTGTTGGACCTCCATACCCTGATTAGACAATTATTTATAGTTTCTTGGCCCTTACTCCAGTATAGCTGTTCATGTAATATTTGTTGCCCATTTGTATATCCAGATGAGATCACATCTATGCAGTTGATAATCGAATGTTTGAATATTTTTTTCTCTCAAAATGTACTCAAAGCTGTGGAAAATAACAAACATGTATACATACATGTGTATCTTTTGATACTCACATTTTATGAATGAAAACCTATTTTGCAGGGTCTTACAGTAACAAGTAACAATGAGACAACATTTTTGAAAGCAAATGTTTGTACTGTCTACTTACAGACATGGCTGTGTTTATTTTCCCCACGTCAGATCACAAAACTAAATGTACATACGCTCCATGTGTGCCTGTGCTTCACTGTACGTAATATGAATATATGAGTATACACAATACAGACACTGCAGGTTTTTTGTAATATTCTTTTAGCCTCTCTGCCTGATGAAAAACAGCCCTCCAATAGGTCATTCAAAGAACAGCAGTGCCCATCAATAGCTGGCCAGAGGGAGTCATCATCCAGCCAGTCATGAAGCTTGCTTGTGTCCTGTCCCACCTCTCTGAGTCAGCCCTGCTACAACGATGGGGAAACACCTTCATACATAGTAGTATACGAGTCTGGCATTACCCTCACACCAGACCTTCCATATTTAGTGGTCAGACTCTTCTCCAGGCCAGAAGACACCTGATGCCCCACTTCTGTAGCTGTATTGTTAATGATGTTAAGCTGCAGGATATTTCTACAGGCATAACTTCACCACTCCGCATCACTATAAGAGCCTGCACTGCTCCCCTGACCCATGCAGGTTTCTTCAATGTGCTTTTAAAGCTACACTCACCAGATTGTCAAAGTCAGCAAATGTCCACAATCATATGTTGTATGCCAACCCTTCACCAGTAAAATGCTGAAATCTTGAGCACAGGATCACTACCCTCCTCCTCAGAATAGCAAACTATCTTCCCTTACCTACTCAGTTAGTGCCCAGGCTGCTAATCAAGCCCAGGTCAGCTGGGTCACACACTAAGGACTTTGACAGTCTGCACCACAAAGCTGACTAGTCATGCATTTTCATTTAAGTTTAAAGTGTCCATTGTTATGTAATAGTGAAGCTTTATATTTCCAGTTAGGCAATGTCTCATGCTACAGCATATACATTGTTGGTTGTTTGTGACAGCCACAAATGTAATGGAACACGCCTGAGTGTTCTAGAATCTATTTCCCTAAAGTTAAGTCCGGGTGTAATTGATTTTGCTATCAGGGTGGCAGTTGGCTCCAGTTGCTCAACAAGTAGTGCATTTACCTCCGATGCTGGACAGACAGAAAGCCATTGACTCTATGTCTTTAGCCAACAAATACCAAGATAGTAAGAAAATAATTGTATGTCACCCAACTTATAAGTAATGGTATGGCATCCAGGTCCAAGGAAGTTATAGTACCACTTTACTCTTCTATTCTCATCAGACCCATTATTGAGTACATCGTCCCCTTTGGCTTGTACCTGACCAGGCATGTGCAACAGTTATAATGCCCACAGAGATTCCTCACCAAGAGAATTCAGGGCATTGATCCACTGTCCTATACAGATTATCTTAAAGCCCTATTGCTATACTCAGTTTTCTACAGGTTACTAAGATGCAAACTATACCTGCCATATAAGGCATCCTCAAATAGGATCCTGATGGACCGTTTTAACATCTGCAAAATGAACAGCAGCATAAACACAAGGTCCAAGGATTTAAACTTTCCTTGCAATATACATAGAACATGTTGGCAAGACAAATATGTATCTTAAAGGATCCCCATGCACTAAAATAAGATTCCGATCCATATGAAGCAGAGTCCATCCCTAACCCTATTCAAATGTAACCTTGCCCATTGGAAGGGAAATCAAAAATTCACATCTGGTCTTGTCCCCCACATCTCTGATAGACAGAGACCGACAGTAAATATTCCCTAACTGACATCCCATCACCCTCCCCCCTCTAAACCATTAACAACCTCCTAACTAACATACCCCTCCAAATAGACCCCTGTTTTGCATGGAGAACCAATTGGGTTGGGATGCATGGCTACGCTTATAAAGCCCAGGTGGTTGTTAGCCTAGTGTATACCTATGAGCTTAAGAACCAGTTGCCGGCATTAATTTTTCCAGTACAGACACAGCATTGCAGCATAATGGGGGTTCTGTACTCCTGAGTGTGCCATCATTAAACTGAAGTCCTATCTTTCAAAGTTGATGTTAAGTCAGGTGGATGCAAAAGATCCCATTGCACTTATGCAAAAGAGAAGAGGAAGTTCACTAGTGCCCTGGCCAAATATCCCCTGGGCGTATGAATACCACCTCAGGTCTCTATTAAAAAAGACAAAAATCGGCTTCTGTCCTAGGGGAAACTAATCCACTTAAGGAAGTATTAGTAAGTAAGTAAACAAATAAATAAACTCATGTGACTGATGTGTTTAATGCATGACATGGCAACCTGTGAAGCATTGCTTCTAGAGACTGAACGCCATTATCTGTTAATGACCTCTATTTCTTCCAAGATTTTTTTTTTTTAATGAGTATTCTCAACACTCATAGTAAAGTTGCAATGTTGATTCACTGGGTGTATGAGTAAAGGGATCAAGTCTTAAACAGAGCGTCCCCTTTATCACTGCAGTTGAAATCTCCAATGTATTGGTTTAACAAATGCATGTTAATTGCATTTAAATATACAGATGATTCTTGAGCAAAAATGTTGCAGGCAGAAAAACAATACAAAGCTGTACAAGCAATTGTACAGTTGTGGACTTAAGCATGTGATTAAATAATCCCTGTTCCAGTCCTGTATGGAGAGTAAGATCTTTCATTTTTCTGTTTAATAACTCGGTTTAGTTGCTTTAAATTGATTAAACAGTGCAGGCTGTAAATCTGCAGATGAATTAAAACTTCTTCCATTCAGGTTATTGGTATTCCAATTAATTAGTGTAGGCAGTTATCCTGCATGCACTGTCAGATCTCTTTTAACAACTTAAACATAAAAGTAGATGGTATATATTATATTAGTAAAATGGCCACTGACTTGAAAAGTATGGGCTACAAGACTACATATGTACTGAAATCCTGCATGTATTTGCTTAACAAATTATATTTTAACTGTTTTAAGAACAGGCAGCATTGTGTTTACTAACATAAGGCAAACCTGAGAACTGTAAAAGAAATCCAGCACTGTGTACAGTGCAAGTTGTAACCCTGAGCGTATACAGAAATTCTATCACTCAAGCTTATTGAAGTGCCTCAATACTCCATATGAGATACAGTCTTTTATAGCAAAATACAAATATGTGCTTGCATATTAAAACACATTTTAGATTAACTTGATTAAGTATATCAGAGCTACTTTGAACAGCTTATCATAAAATTACCAAAAACAAGCGGTGCAAAAAAGTGTGAAAGTCCCAAAAATTTACTCAGCAGTGTTAACAAAAGAATGTAGTTTCCCTCATAGCAAAATATCCTGTTTGCCTATAAAACTGTGTGACAAGGTAATATAAACCATTTCAGGTTATGCAAACATAGCCAATAAATCTTATTAAGACCGTAGATGCAAACTTATAATTGTTACAGCAATATAATTAAATGCTGTCGGCTGCAGCATTATAGTCGTAGTGAAATCTCACTAATGTAATATTTCCCTTTTTTCAAACCTCTGATAACTTAATGAACATATTTACAGCATTAATACTAAACCTGAATGAAGCAACCAGCAAAAATTGTAGAAGTGAAACAAAATACTGATTCAATATGTCCAAGCTATTTTTTTCTGAGAAACACCTAATCACAATATAAAAGGAAATCAGGAACATCTGGTACCATTCTGCCTAAAGCGTTACCCCCACTGTACCTTTAATGGGAAGAGTCCGAATGCTGAATATCCCATCCTAATAAATTGTAGTTTGGAAAAAAGTAATGTGTTTCGACCTAGTACTAGTTGTCCATTAAGTTGAGTCAACAACCACACAGTATTGCCTTTGTGATCCGTTATCCATAATGCTACTAACAACATTAAAGATGCCACAGTAATTTCACATATAACATATCAGGAACAACAATTAACCATTAACTCTTAAGCCAGTTGGTGTGACCAAGATTGTTCCAGCTAACCTATGCAGGACTGGGTGCATGACCCAATATACCTCAGACTTGGTGGAAAAAAATCCTTTAATTCTTCCTTTTCAACACAAATACCACTTGATATAGCCACCGGCCAAACTGAGGCAAACTGAAAGTGAGCCAAGGTCTCTGAACACCAATAAGGGGAAGCAAAGAGACTGAAGCCAAAAGGCTGCAGCCAACTTTTGCATGCCACCATACCATTCCCCCCAGCTGGCCTCAAGCCCAGATACTCAAGGATGTTAAAGGAAGGGAGAGAGTTAATTCCTGAAGTATTCCTCAATGGTCATCAAGCTGTCTAAATTAAGTGAGTCAAAACTAAGACTGTTGAAATGTACATTGTCTCTGGCATAATAATCAACCTGTCGAGATCTTTGTGGTGGATGATCTGAAATCCTGTCTGTTGAACAACCCACATAGCTCTGTGATTAATGAACCACCTAGACATATCGGTTGTTCTAGAACTTCTAGCTCCTTCCCAGTGGATTCTCAGTACAGTCAATAAACAAAACAAAACCATATGTGGATATACTATGTATAGCCTGTGCATATCAGAAAGTATTCTGGCTAGGAGAACTTTCTTAGGAACCTGTGCCAAGTCAATACCCCCAAGATGAATTACCAAAACCTTGGGCAAGGTCTTCTTTCCTGTGATTTGTTGCCAGATCTCCCAGAATTGAAACCATTGCAGACCTATGAAGCCAAATGAATGAACTAACCATGTGTTATGGTCTAGAGAACCAGAGTGCCTGGCCTGGCAGGCCAAAGCTTGGATTGCAGCTCTCTTGATGAAAGAATGTCCTAACATCCAGATAACCTCCTTACTTGAAACAGAAATAAAGGTTAGTGCCTGATGTATGATAAAAATGCATCAGACACCTAACTTCCTGTTTTTTTTAGTGACCTCAGCAAAATGCCCCTCATAAGTAATTATTGGCTATTGACCCCGGGAGGCCTTTTTTAAGCCTACCCATTCCTCCCAAGGTGAGAATTAAACCTTATACCATGTGTCTGTAAAGTAAACACCTTAACCATTATTTCAGTGCCCACCCCCTCCATGGCCAAGTTGGAAGTGCATCCTCTTTTAAAAGAGTGGGATGAATACCCTTGTGGATGTATACCTTGCCCCTCAATGGCCTTCTTCAGAAAGAGGTTGATCTCTACCAAATAAATGGCCTGCCTGCCCCCCCCCCCCCCCGGATGAACACCGTGCCTGACCTAGGGCTCTTGGGAGTGCTCCTATGCATTATTCTGAACTGAGAAAATGGCCAACCCATTTGACTTGTCTAGCCAGTCTTGCTGCCCTTTACCCAATTGACCTGTATTGGATTTCTTAATCTACATCAGAATAAATTCCCTGTGAATAATGAGGTCCTCTTAACAAGAGAGTTTAATAATTCATTATCACAGAAGGCATCCACATATAATGAAGTGAAGAAAGCAGGCAATGAAGCAAAGATGTGAAAATCAGTCACTGTGTTAAATGACCCCCAACAGTTATGGTGAGGAGGTGTCTCTCTATTGGATTCCTGGAATCTTGAGAAGCCCCACAAATATTCTCCAGCCCTATAATCAATCTGCCAGCCAGGCAATGACTGGATACTTTCTGAAGATCCAAAAACATTCCATCAATTCTAAAGCTGCTAAGTGAACCCAAGGAGGTTTAGCAGAATCTCCTAATGAGGATCTGACCACCAGGAAGTGAAGGACCAATGGCAAACCACAACGTCTGTGATAAGGGGGCAATGACCTGTAGAAAATCCTGAAAAAATGAAGTGACAAAGAATAGGCCTTCCTGCTATTATTGGCCCATGACCTGGCCAGCAATGATTCTGCTACTTCTCTCCAGTCAATCAAACTTCTGCAGGAATTGTTGTGACCTTCAGTTCTGCATGCTTGGCTAGCTGACAAAACCTGGTGATCTGAAAATGGGAAAGACTATCAGCTATAGGGATGTGTCCCCTCCCCAAGGCCTCCCTCTAGGTGAGTTGAGGGAATGCCAGGCCTGCCCCTAGCTTCTATCCCCCAGCACCTGGAAGCATGGTGATCTTTCCCACAGCAAGAACACAAGTAGGCAAACTAGTAGGCTGGCCAAAGGCACTTCCTGTGATTAAAAGACCATCAGAAATTTGTTTCCCCATTAGTTCTACCCACACCATTGATCCTGGGGGTGGCCGGTTTATCTAACATGGCACCCAACTAAATGTCACGATGACTTAACTCCCACATGAGGGACTTGTCTATGGCTTTTAGTTTCCTGAACTGCTAATCATAATTTGCTCAACCTGAACCCACTTTGACATGGTGCACTTCCATGATGGCCGCAAAATATTCTAACAAAGGCAGAGCCTGGCTAGTGTCCTTTTCTATAATCACTCCCCATGAACACCGTGAAACCTAGTGACCAAGTGTCCCAGTTTTCAAGCACTGCTCTGGCTGAGGTCTTTCTTCCAATGGCTGCCAAGGCTGCCATCATGTCCTTGTTAGAAGAATTGTCAGCATCCAAAATGCCCGCTATTCACTCAGCACCTGCTAGGTCAAATATCTCCATGAATTCCCCTTTGAGGATCTTTTCTTTAACTTTGGCGAGGGCCTGTGCTATAATGTGGGACCTAGGGAATTTGGAAATTGAAAGGTTCAGTGTAGCCATGGGAGACAAGAACTGGTTAACACAACTATCTGAATAAGGCAGGACATCACCTCTCAAAGTACTGATGGTTTTGGACCCGCTCTGCATGCTTAGTAAGGGTGGAGATTCATCCTGCCCCACATCTGCCTCTCCTTCCTCCTCTGGAGAGAAAGTTGCTGTGGCACTAAAATTCTTTCTAAGGCTAGGTCGGTCTTACCCTCTTCTCTTCTAGCAGTGAACTGATAAACTCTTCCAAGTATTGCTCAGAAGACTGGCCTCTGTCACCAAACCCTGCCCCTGGTGCCCCCATGAGTCATCACTTTCCATTTCTGATGGTTCTTCTGCTGGGGCTGAAGAGTTGACCTTTGGGCCTGAGGTATTTCTTTTATTTTTCCTTCTAGCCTTCTTACCAGGAGCAAGCCTATACATCAAATCTTCTTCAGAATTTGCTGCCGTTCTCCTCTTGCAGCTCTGCCTTTGTTCTACTGACTGTGCAGCCTCTAAGTAGGAAAGCAAAGCTTGCACTTCTTGGAATAGACAAAGTCATCTGTACTTAAAAGTCTGGACCAAGGTGGAACCTACAAAAGATGGAGAGTTAGAAGAAAAAAAAACATAAAATGTTTGCTGTTGAACAGCCAAAATTCTGAAAAGTAACAAACTCCCCTATAAGCCTGGATGCGCAGATGCTGCAGAGCTCTAGAATGTGAACACTTAACATGTTGAAAACCTTGACTCACTTCATACCTAACCTAAATAAGAAAAACTCTGAAAGAGAGGATGAAATGCTGCTGCAGGTTTCTAGAATGTTTACACCTTCACGCAATGCAGTTCTTATCACCAACAAGAGACATTCTTCAAAGTTTTAATCCTGCTGCTAACAGAGAAAATCGCATCTACAAAAGTAAGCCTCCAGGACAGATTGGCTGAAAAACTAAACCCCACAGCCAAACTTCCATCTGTCTTCTACTGAAATAACAGATCCACCTCATGCACCACCATCCCATGCCAGTGACTTCCTACTCTTAAACAACACGCAATATAACATACACATTTTATATTACAGAAAAACCTGTAAACAAGTACACATCCAAAAAAATGACTTAGCATAAAGACTTTCAACTGAAGGTCCACTTACTAAAATAAAAACATACTTGTCCATATTCCATCAGTAGTTCCCATTAAAGGACAAACCATAACAGATCTATCCCTAATAAAACCATCTTGATGACCATCCATCACATCAAAAACATTCCTGCAGCCAAAGTGCACACAAGCCATTACGTGCTGTACATCCAAAATAGAGTTACCACCTGGCATTCTTTGTCTGGGACAATCCTATATTTCCATTTTATTTTATATATTACATAAAACAGTCATTTTGTATATGAAGCACCTAACTGTAGTAAGAAATAGCGTAAGAAACTCAAATGCTACAAGGATAAGCTTTTAATATGGCAAAATTAAAGTTCTGTCCTTAATGGCCATGGATATGTTACTGTAACATCTCACACCTCCACAAAACTGCCCCACATTGGAGCTTTAGACAATATGCCCATCAAACTCTCTTATGCACTTTAATTAATATTACTTACTAGGATTGTTGCCATTGCAGTCCCTTTAAAGCCTAGCCAAATTCCAAGCCAATCAAGCAAAATAATCGAGTACCTTGTGTCTGCAAGATAAACCTAATATATTTAACAAGGCCCCTGCTTAAGCTCCAGAACACAGGATCTATCATACCTCTCAATCTCACAGTGCAAGAAATCTGGAGAAAGCCTAAAATAATGCTGGAACAAAGGCCCAAAATTAAAGTCAGAATTTAAATATTGCTTTTATAAACTTAGAAAGTTCTAGAATAACAGGACTTGTTTTAATATGCATATTCCAAAGGGTACGAAGTCTGAATCTTAAATGTATGTGTTTATTTAGTAACTTCAGTCTTCAGTGATTTGACGGAGAACCACAAATTTTAAGACTAACAGACCACAGATATGAGGCAAAAAATCTGGACATTCTGCAAAAATCTGAACAGGTGAAAGGTATGTGATGTATATATATATATTTATTTCCGTTTATTTATTCAGAAATTTGTTTTGTAGGATTTTTTTTATTGAAAGCCCCTTTTTGAAAATGATGAGGCCTTTAGGGTGTATTGACCCAAAATGTCACTACCAGATGTCTCTATTGTGGGATTCATCAACATCTGTACTGCTGATGAAACTGAAGAGGAAGCCATAATGCTTGCTTTAATAAGCCAAGCCTTACGACCCCCCCCCCCCCCCGCAGACTCCAGCTCACAGGCAATGTGACTTACAGGTAAGTCACCCTTGTCTTGAAAAATGGCCAAACATATTGGTCTTTTGCAACTTGGACACATTCTTGCATGTGTTGTTACAGAGACATGATTTCATACCATTGAAAACAAGGATATCATCACAACAAATTCTTCAGGACACCACATTAGAGTTATTGGATGTCCAAAACACCATAAACAAGGCTAATTACCACCTTATAGATAGCTATAGAACACTCTCAATGTCCCCTTCTGAGCAAGATAGCTATCTTAAAACTTTAGCTGAACCCCTTCCCCATTAAACTCAACACCTTTCTACAGCAAGACTTCAACAAACCATCAATAAACTTGATGACTGGTTGGAATGCACAACACTTCCTTGACATTGTAAATGTTAACTTGCTTTTACAAACAGTTAACCGTCCTACTAGTGGTCCTATTACCCTTGATCTAATCCTCACAAATATGTCACTTCTCATACATCCCCATATATGTTATCTTGTTATGTTAAATCCCATCATAAATTAATGGCCTTTCCCTTTCAAACAGGTTGTACTTCTGCAGTAAGCATCCTTATTTTTTTAAGGACTGTTCAAAAGGAAACCTTCTACAGTTAAATGATATCCTAAATAAATTTAAATGTATTCCTTCTCTGATGGAAAACATTCATAATGCTGCTGCCTATGCCTCTGACTCCTATTCTCACTTAAATAGTTGCATTGATAAGGCAGTCCCTATTCTACAAAAATATGAAAATGTTAAATCAAACTTATATGGTACAATGAACATATAAATAAATTATATAACAAAAGAAAGAAATTGGCAAATTCTTATAAGAGGTCTTATTCTATGTAGTTAAGAGCACACAATCAAACTATTAGAGAGTTTAAGGGAAACATTAGGAAGCTTAAAGCTGAGTATGAACATCAAATAACCATTAAAACTAAAAGTGACTATGAATATTTCTTTAATTATGTTGGGAAGTTAAAAACAAGTACCAAACAATGTTATGAGCTTGTCCACAATAATACTGTACACTCTGACCCAAAAGAAACAGCTAATATCCTTGCTGACAAATTTAGTAAAAATGTTACACCTGTAGTTATAGCTATTCCACAGATTCTGCAGTCCCAGCCACCCCGTTTAACTGGTATGAAACAAGTTCTGTCAGCCCACTCAAAAACCAAGATGCCAGGTTTCATTATTATTGGAGCTGACTATGGATTATTTGAACTTCTGTGTTACCTCTTTATTCCAAGCTTTTTTCTTGGCTACATTCCTGACGCCTGGATAACTGCCACTGTGATGCCATTACAAAAGGCTGGGTAAACCATGGTCCATGGTAACTACAGACCTGCTGGCTCTTTAACAAGGCCTTGAAATGGTACCTCAGAAACATATTCTGAGATTAATTTATGAAAAAGAAGTCAACAACTATGATGTTTGTTTGGTAGGTAACAGGTTGAAGAATAGAAATTCTGTAGTTAAACCTGGTCATACTTTGAGTTTAAAATATTTAAGTAATTTGCTCTACAGGAGTCAGTATTGGGCCTTCTTTATTTACCTTAGTTATATCCAGCTTCCCACATTTTAGCGGAATATGAATGAGCAAGTTTGTGTTACACTCAGAATAGGGGTTGTAGTTACAAACATTTTAGATCACCAAAAACTGCAATGTTACCTGGATAGTTTGGAGGCTTTGTCAGAGTTTAATTTTAATCATTTTTGTACTTTTAACCCTGGCTACCCTTATGCTTTAAAAACACAGTTTTGGACAAAGTAGACTGTATAAGGGACTTAGGAATTAAGATTGATAAATTATGCATGAGGCACTTATTTTTAGTTTAAATCTACAGGATGTGATCAGGAAATATTAATTTGACCTTATAGACTAGATTTGATTAGTGCTAAAATCATAGTAGAAATGCTATGAACCTATTTCCAATCTGTTTCTATGATTGGACCATCTATTGAATATGCTGAACCTCTCTGTAGTTATAACTGCTCGCACTGAATTACATTAAAAATATGCATACTTCACAAACCTAATAATGATTGTAAAGCAGCTAAGTTATAAGAACATGCTAATGAATTTATCATGTGTGTGTGTGTGTGTGTGTGTGTGTGTGTGTGTGTGTGTGTGTGTGTGTGTGTGTGTGTGTGTGTGTGTGCCTGTGTGTGCATGCGTGCGTGCGCACGTGTGGGTGTCTGTGCGTGTGTGCATGTGTGTGTGCGTGTGTGTGCGATGTGTGTGCAGGTGTGTGTGTGTGTGTGTGTGTGTGTGTGTGTGTGTGCGTGCGTGTGTGTGCGCAGGTGTGTGTGTGCGTGTGTGTGCGCGTGTGTGCGTGCGTGTGTGTGTGTGTGTGTGTGTGTGTGTGTGTGTGTGTGTGTGTGCGCATGTGTGTGGTGTGTCTGCAGGTGTGTGTGTGTGTGTGTGTGTGTGTGTGTGTGTGTGTGTTTATCACAGTATGCTGTGGGAATGCATCATTTCTTCAAAGCTTCCCTCATTGGGCACTACATATGTGCCATTTCTCTTTGTTACCTTGATTCTTGTTTTGGGTCTCTCTAATGTGCTTCCAAATATAAAACAGATTACTTTAAATAATGCTTCCAATGAAACACCTGCATAGAAATCAAGCTTCATTTCATGGTTTAGATTTGTGATATCTCTTCTGTCAGTTAAGAATGAATCATTACTTTTCAGTAGCTTACTGGGCCAAAGTAAATGAAAAATTACTGGACAGCAGGTGCACTTAGATAATAGAATACATTTGCAAATGATTACTAGTGCCATGCATTATCAGAATTTTCTGCAAATGTTTAAAACACGTAAAGTTGATAAAATAAATACACATTTAGGAAAATCTGTAGCCCCTTTTTTAGTCATTCAGATGTGTCCCAATGTCTACATCACTATGTTTTCTGTCTTTTTTATTCTACATCCCTACCAGCTACTCACAATAATTGTTTTTTTATTCAATCAAATATATTTTTGCATTTTCAGTTTACTCTGTTAAGATTTCATTCCTTGGTGCTCGATTTAATGCTAGTATATGGAGACTTAACTCACTAATCTGTTGTGACACATTTTGAGGGGTACTACTAATATCAATTCTTTCTGCTGCTAAGCTATTTATGGTATTATTATTTTTTATTTACTTTTGTTGGCTGGATTACTCCCATATGCATTGATTATTTTTAGGAGATGACATCTAGTACTCAAACTGATGAACGTTAATTCTGCCAGGACAATGAGGAAATTTCCTTACTACTTTTTAAGGAGGGTACTAGAGAGTGTTCTGTTATCAGAGCATGATGGAGGAAATCCCAATGTGGTGGAGATCTGTGAAGTAATAGTATTACATACAAAATCTAAGATGGCCCAGCAGTTGGAAAACATTGTAACCTTGGATACAGTAGGCGGGTGGGCAGAAGTATAATTGTGGTACATCAGTGATCACAAGATGGTTTTGATGATACTGTGCTGACAGCAAGGAGGAATGTAGAAGTGCCAGATGAAGAAAGGACACTTTTGTGGGGTACACAACAGCACAACAAAAATACTTGGCAAAGAGATTAAATATAAGTTTGCTGTATTTAGTGATGTCAGGAGATGAAGAAATGGCAGCAGCTAAGGTACATATAAAGAATGAACTATTGGTTATTGGAACTGTATCAGCAACAGTCATTAGACTGGGTAGATGATGGAAATATGTGAAAGGGAAGTGCAGTTTCACTGGCCACCAGAGAAGAAAAGACTTCTCAGTGGTAGCAAACCCAGATACTGACCTACTGACTACTGAAAGGACAGATGTAGTAGTTTTGAGAGAGCGTGTTGTGGCAGAGAGACAAGAAAATTGTGAGTCAAGCAGACTGCAGTGCATAAAGCTGGTGGTGAGAATTATAATACTGACACTGCTATGATATGGGGGTGCTATTAGTGAACTAGTGGCTGTCGGAGCTCAGGACAGTAATGCACTTACATATCTGCAGTAGGTGCTGTGAAACACTGCAAAGTAACATTTAAGACCCATAAATTAGCAGAATTTATTATAGTTATGTTTGAAATAAGAGCAATACATTTTCTATGGCATTAACGCTTGGTTATGTCTAAAAATATTCAATATAAAAACATTGACTTTACAAATTGATGTAATTGAGCTAGAGCAAGAAGACTTAACATACTTTTTTCAAGATAAATGTAAAGCAGCATATGAGGTAAAGCCTGTAATGGATGATAGAAAATTAGGACATGGACTAAGGTAGTATGGGTTTCATTAGTATGAGTTCATGAACAAATTGTCCATTTATCAGCCATAGAGTATAAAAGGAGAAACGGGTCATTTATGATACTGAGGACTACCTAAATTTTATTGTTATTATTGTGGGAATTGCAATCAATATATAAATGCAAAGTCATGGACGTTGAGAAGCCATATATCTGTAACACTTGATGTCCTTAAGGAGTAATTTGCATATATCCCATAAGCTTCCATTACAGGAGGTTTAAGTTATCACACAGTGAAAAATCTAGCTTGGCTATGTTTTATATTTTTTGTAGTTTTTACCAGTTGATTTGTCTGTGTGACCTTTTTACTTTTTGGTTTGGATAGTTTAGAAGTAGTAGAATGCAGAGTCTTTAAACAGAAATAACTATGTAGTGCTGAATGTGGAAGAGGGAGGCATGAAGAATGGTAAGCAGATGTGAGATGGCAGTATTAAAGTGCTAAGCAGCAAAAGGGATCCAATGTGAAACAAGGTAAAATAATACAATGCAGAAAGGCTAGTATTTGTTAGCTTTAAGCCTTAAACCATTTTTACCTTATATTCTTTTAGCAGCTAAAGAGAGATGTCTCCAACTGAAAACTCATTCATTCTTGGCAAAATAAGTTTTAAGGTTCTTTTCCATACCCTAAGTCTACCATGTAATTCACAGTTTGGTTCATTAAAGATCAGTAACACAACATTGTATCTGTATGCATTAAAGTTGCATCAGTAGTGTAGTCATTTCCTCTGAATGAATATTAGGAGATTTGAACTGAATGAAAAATATGTTTACAATGATCCTGTGGGATTTAGGTGCACAGATACATTCATTAAATTCAGTTCAGTGATGTGAGGCCTCTAGCTTATTTACTGAAGAAGGCTGGGTGGTTAAGTAACTTTTTTAGTCGTGAGGTGCACCAGATACTATGTACTTTTGGATATACAGCACAACAAATAATAATTATGCCTGATAGTTAACACACAGGTTTAGGACCTTAACATATGAATGATCTTCTTCCTGTACATCAAAGGTACAGAGTTTGATTCCTTCCACCTCCCTTTGTCTATTGTGTGATTCTGAGCAAGTCACTTAAACTGGAAGTACTCCCAAGTAACCCCTGAAAAGGGACAATTGCACCCAGCGGGCTTTCATGGTTAACACATGTATAAAATAAAAAAAAAATACAAAATCAAAGATATAGGTGTAATACACAAAGTGAATGCT
>NC_056726.1:158494509-158527009 GCF_019279795.1 Protopterus annectens | reverse complement strand
CAAAGTAGTCCCTTTAGTCCATTTTACATCAGTCCTGGAGATGGAATATATAAGCATAATACCCTGTATAAACATTCATTAAAATATAATCTTTTCACAAAGTTTACATTTATTATAATTGACTGGGTGATGGTAAGTGACAGAGGTGGTGATTGGGAAACTTTATTGGAATACTGAGAATTAATTTGGCAGACACGTCTAAATGTAATGGTCATCATCATCATCAACTTTCGGCTTTTCCTGTTAGGGGTCGCCACAGCGGATCATCTCTTTCCATTTCTTCCTATCCTCTGCATCTTGCTCTGTCACACCAGCCGCCTACATGTCCTCTCTCACCACGTCCATAAACCTTATCTTAGGCCTTCCTCTTTTCCTCTTACCTGGCAGCTCCATCCTCAGCATCTTTTTCCCAATATACCCATCATCCCTCCTCAGCACATGTCCAAACCAATGCAATCTCGTCTCTCTTGCTTTGTCTCCAAACTGGCCAACATGACCTGACCCTCTAATATACTGATTCCTAATCCTATCCATCCTAGTCACACCGAGTGCAAATCTTAACATCTTTAACTCTGCCACATCCAGCTCTGACTCCTGCCTTTTTGTCAATGCCACTGTCTCCAACCCATATAACATAGCTGGTCTCACTACCCTCTTGTAGACCTTCCCTTTCACTCTTACTGGTACCCGTCTGTCACAAATCACTCCTGACACTCTTCTCCACCCATTCCACCCTGCCTGTACTCTCTTCTTCACCTCTCTTCCACATTCACCATTACTCTGAACTGTTGATCCCAAGTACTTAAACTCGTCCACCTTTACCAACTCTACTCCCTGCATCCTTCACCATTCCTCTACCCTCCCTCTCATTTACAGATGTATATTCTATCTTAGCCCTGCTGACCTTCATTCCTCTGCTCTCTAGAGCATATCTCCACCTCTCCAGAGTCTCTTCAACCCGATTCCTACTCTCACTACAGATCACAATGTCATCTGCAAACATCATAGTCCATGGGGCCTCCTGTCTGATCTCATCTGTCAACCTGTCCATCACCACTGCAAATAAGAAAGGACTCAGAGCTGATCCTTGATGTAATTCCACCACCACCTTAAACGGATCTGTCACTCCCACTGCAGTCCTCACCACTGTCACACTACCCTCGTACATATCCTGTACCACTCTTACATACATCTCTGCCACTCCCGACATCCTCATACAATACCACAACTCTTCTCTAGGCACCCTGTCATATGCTTTCTCCAAGTCTACAAAGACACAATGCAACTCCTTCTGACCTTCTCTGTATTTCTCCAATAACACTCTCAGAGCAAACATTGCATCTGTAGTGCTCTTTCCTGGCATGAAACCATACTGCTGATCACTAATCATCACCTCCCTTCTTAACCTAGCTTCTACTACTCTTTCCCATAACTTCAAGCTGTGACTGATCAATTTTATCCCTCTGTAATTACTGCAGCTCTGCACATCACCCTTATTCTTAAAGATAGGTACCAAAACATTTTTCTCCCCTCCTCAGGCATCCTCTGACTTTCTAAAATTTCATTAAACAATCTAGTTAAAAATTCCACTGCCATTTCTCCTAAGCACCTCCATGCTTCCATTGGTATGTCATCTGGGCCAACAGCCTTTCCATTCTTCATCCTCTTCATAGCTGTCCTTACTTCCTCCTTGCTAATCTGTTTCACTTCCTGATTCACTATCCCCGCATCATCCAACCTTCTCTCTCTCTCATTCTCTTCATTTATCAGCCTCTCAAAATTCTCTTTCCATCTACTCAACACATTCTCCTCTCTTGTGAGTAAGTTTCCCTTGCTTTCCTTTATCACCCTTACTTGCTGCACATCTTTCCCAGCTCTGTCCCTCTGTCTAGCCAATTAGTACAGGTTCTTTTCTCCCTCTTTAGTGTCCAATCTCTCATACAGCTCTCCATATGCCTTATCCTTAGCTTTCACCACCTCTCTCTTTGCCATGCGCCTCATCTCCTTATACTCATGTCTACTTTTCTTCATCTCTTTGACAATCCCACTTCTTCTTCGCCAGCCTCTTCCTCTGTATACTCTCCTGTACTTCCTCATTCCACCACCAGGTCTCCTTGTCCTCCTTCCTTTGTCCAGATGTCACACCAAGCACCTTTCTAGCAGTCTCCCTTACTAGTTCTGCTGTAGTTACCCAGCTATTCTGTAACTCTCAACTGCCTCCCAGTGACTGTCTTAACTCTTCCCTAAACTCCACTTCACAATCACCCTTTTTTAACTTCCACCATTTAATCCTTGGCACTGCTTTCACACTCCTCCTCCTCTTCTTGATCACCAACGTCATCCTACAGACCACCATTCTATGCTGCTTAACTACACTTTCCCCTGCCACCACTTTACAGTCTCCAATCTCCTTCAGACTGGCCCTCCTACATAGGATATAATCCACCTGTGTGCATCTTCCTCCACTCTTGTACATCACCCTATGCTCCTCCCTCTTCTTAAAATACGTATTCACCACAGCCATGTCCATCCTTTTCGTAAAATCCACAATCATCTGACCTTCTGCATTCCTCTCCTTAACACCATACCTACACATGACTTCCTCATCCCCTCTGTTCACTTCACCAACATGCCCATTAAAGTCTGCTCCAATCCCTAGTCACTCACCCTTGGGTACACTCACCACAACTTCATCCAACTCACTCCAAAATTTCTCTTTCTCATCCATCGCACACCCAACTTGTAGAGCATATGCACTAACAACATTCATCATTACACCATCAATTTCGAGCTTCATAAAACACTAAAACACTCTTGGCATATTGTTCCTTTAGTATAACCCCTACCCCATTTCTCCTGAATTCTACACCATGATAGAACAATATGAACCCGTTTCCTAAACATCTGGCCTTACTTCCCATCCATCTGGTCTCTTGCACGCACAATATATCAACCTTCCTTCTCTCCATCATATCAGCTAGCTCTCTTCCTATACCAGTCATACTGCCAACATTCAAACAGTACACCTGTTATAAATGACAATATCTCTTTAACTAGTATAGTAAAAATATGGGCAGCTAGGTTATGAAATACTGGATTGCATGTTATATATCATATAGCATATTGTTCGCCACCTTTCTCCACTCTTTATATTTATCAACCAATTAATTAAGTGTTTTGTAAGATGTATTTAAGAGTATGTTATTTTATTTTTCACCTAATATTTCAAGATGATTTTATTCTTTTTTCAAAGTACTTAGTAACAATAATATTGTTTAATGATACATATTTTTTTAATTTGATTTGGTGATATTGAACATACAGTTTGTCCAGAATACCTGGGAAGATTCCTTTAAGATGATTTTTTTAAAAGATGATGAAATAATTTCTTATTAGTTAAATGCATGGACTTAAACTTGAGGCTTTGTTCAGTAATTTAATGGGATATGAGGCAAAAGTGCTTATTCATTTGGATTTCAATGAAGTTTTAAGTATTCAGAGTTGATCATTTTGTGTCCAATGACATTGGCAGTATTTTGATGGTTTTATTGGATCAATGGATGCGTAAGGCCAATTTCTAACTAAATAGGATAGGTTCATGTGAACACAAAATGTGAAACTGGCTAGCCTTAAAATGACCTGCAACGACTTAGAATTTTAAAAATAAGGGTCGATAGAAGGGCTGTGGAATGCCCTGTGACTGGAAGCTAGTTTATCTTTTGCAGACTGAGACAGTGATGTTCAAGTTGGGGAGTAAGATAATCAGGGCTACAAAGAGTATTAATTATTGTTTGTATTTGAGAAGTGTTACATGCAGTGTGTAAGGTATTAATACAGCATTTCTAGCATTGGAATGAATATATTCTTTGCTAGAGTTTTTCTGACTTCTTTGGTAAGTTGCTTTGAAACTGAGTTAAAATAATTTCAGATGAGTAGTAAATTTTGCAACCACATTGTCAGTGTTTTCTGAAAGAGAGTGTTTTATCAAGTATTAAGACAAGGTACTTATACTGTTCATCCATTCTTTTTTTTTTTTTTGGTTATCCAAGATGGTGATCAATGGGGAAAGCAGTTTTACATTTCTGTTGATAGCCAAACAGCACTGTGCTACTTTTGCTGATATTAAGATTAATTTTATTTTAGGTAATCCAAGTAAGGATGGATATGGTTTACTTTTGAAGGGCAGACTGAGAAAGATGGTCCAGTTGTGCTCAAGATCATGTCATCTGCATAACATGTTATTTTTACCTGAAGGAATAGAAGTGGAAATGTCACTTGTCCTGGTCCCCTTCAATAACACACATCATACCAAATGACATTTGACGACCTTTATTAAATTTCCATAACATAGCTTTGATCACCAACTTTATTAATTACAGCTATTCATGATATAAATGATTCTAAATATAGCATAACATCCTTGTAATGTTAATCAGGGCAGCGTACCTACTCACCCTGTCCCAGTAAGCAGCGTCCATACCTCTACTCACTTACTTTACTTATGAAGCAGCGTCCTTTCTCACGTCATACACCATTCATTGCAATGTTAATCAGGGCAGCGTACCTACTCACCCTGCCCAACAAGCAGGGTCCATACCTCTGCACGTTTCCTTTACTTATGAAGCAGCGTCCCAACTCACTTCATACACCATCCATTGAATTACCTTCCACCAAATAAGCACCATCCTTACCTCAGCTTGCTTATCTATTCATCAAGCTTCCTCCAACTACTCATTTCCTTTCCCCAGATCCTTGAAATGAACATCCAGACAACAGAGGGGGAACAGAAGAGGGCAGGCCTATCCCTCTTGTCTGCCAACCAGCCTAACCAGGCTTTTCCCCCTCCCTTCTACCCAAAATTGCTCAGTCCACTTCCCATAAAGGGAAGGGTCAAGCCAAACATCATTTGGTGTACCCATCATCTGTAAAGCACCTTAGAATCCCATCAGAAACCCTTATACCATGTCATCACTGAAACACACCCTAATGAAACTGAATAAAGTAGGATTACCGTGACCCCGTTGTAACACTGGAACATCCACACCAAGAGAATACATACCCTTTCAGCCCGCTACCTTCAAAGCTGAAATCGCGGCTCAACCTGAATGAATTGACAACCGTTAACCACCACAAAACCACAAACTATAACCCTTTGAACTCAATTCGACACCCAATCAAAACAACTAGTATCAAGTCACACACCCAACCAGCACCCCTTGACCTGGTTCATGAAAACTCGCCTATACCCAACAAAGAAGTACTCTACCTACTCAGCCTTAAACACCCCCTAATGCAAATCCCCTTGATGAATGCAATGTGGCTACGAAAATCAAAAGCAGAATCCATTACCTTCCAATTCTGTGCAGTACCCCATCTGTGACCACATTGTGAAGTACCAAAATAACCAGGACTTCCATGGCAACTGCCTTCATCACCTTTCAATTACTTTCGTTCAGATCACCACCAATGCCCCATCAACTTCTGGACCTCAGCCACCTGCAAAAGAAAGCAGATTAAGTACATAGCCTTTACAAGCTTGAACAAAACAAGTCTCAAACCCTATACCACGTATCTATGGGGCAGACACCTTATCTGTATAACCCCCCCACTTAATGTTTACCATCATTTATCTGACAGATTTGAGAGCCCCAAATGAAGATCTTAAAGTTCTAAGCAGAACCTAACTGAGCTAAATCTGTCTCTTCTGCCACCTCAGGCCAGCAATATCCACATACTACAAAATAGCAACAAAACACCTGCTAGTCATCCCTCTCAATTCACTGAGACAAATGTGTAAACCAAGCTATAAGTAAAGTGGGACAATGACCCAATATAGTGGCAATTTATTAAATATTGCTATTTGTAAAGTTAGAATAGCCGACAGGTAACTGGAGTCACATCAACGCAAGTCCCCACTATTGCTGTTGCCAACTCCTATCAGTACCTACATTCAGGCTGTAAAGATTTGCCTGTATTTACAGGACAATCACATGAAAATGGAACCCCAAGTGAATGCCACTTCCAAATTTTAAATCTAACTGGTAATCCTAAGAGAGACTGAAATATGCCCCCCCCAAGAAATATTAGCACGATCGCTGTAGCACCAGCCATGCTATAATCAAAGAATCATGCTATAATCAAAGAAGTGCAAGTGGCTGTCAACATACCTTTCAACTTCTTAGAACAAAGAGCCTGGACAATAATGGGAAGACACAGGCACAAATAGGAACACTTCTAAATATTTCTCTTACAAACTTAGCAAATTGATAGAATAACAGATATTGTATTATCTTCAATATCTGAAAGATATAAAGTCTGAAATTCAAATGTCTGTCCTTAGTTTTTGACCTTGACCCTCAGGGAGTTGCCCAAAACCAATTTTATGAGAACCTGAAAATATGAAGTAAAATCTGAACGTTCTGTGAAAATGTGTACATTTGAGAGGTATAGCTGTCCTTTGATAATCAGTGACAGAGAAACATCAGTCGCTCCATTCCTTAACAGAGAAATCCAAAGCAAAGTGCCCACCAATAACCTTTGGACACCTATTGTACCATGTACTTTGTAAGGCACTATCATTTATAGTCCAGAAAATGAGCCCTGCCATAGTAGTATATGTTTACAGCTTTGCCCTTTGCCTATCAAGTCTGACCTCCAGGAGGAGGAGATAAACCACCAAGTCCAAAACCATTCCCCAACCTGTCTACTACCTATACCTCAAGCATGCCCACTGAACAGCCCTCCCAATCCTAGCAGCCTCCCAAACTTGGCATTTTTACTCTATGCCGATAGGGACCCCACCATATCAAAGTGTTTTTTTTTTTTTGACTGCTAATTTATAAATATGATGCACTAGACATATACAAATAAATAATCCGCAGGGAAAGCAGCCTCCTTTCCCCTGACCCTAAGGTCTGACATTTCCTAGCAGAATTATCCAAAGACCTGCCAATAACCTCCCTGAAAACCCCTATTTATGGTAAATGGACCACCCTCCAGGATATGACAGCTGCAGTTAAAATACATACCATTGTTTATTGACTTTAGCCCTAAATGGTTTGCCTATCAACCACTATTTAATAAGTGCAAAGCAAACACAGACATCTTCACATTTATTGTACACAGCATTTTATCAAAAAGTAATAAAACTACATAAATTTAACTTCATAAAAAACAGAAATACTTTGCTTTGTGTAGCACTGTATGTGGTCTGTGTAAATATTGACATCTTACATGTTGTACCCTGTGTCAGTCAGCTGTCCATTTACCTTTCACCTTTTGACAGACTGTCATACATTTTTTGCTATGAGAAATCTGTTTATCTTGCATTACATAAGCTGCTTATAAAATGGTAGGTCAGGATTTTGCTGCTAACAACGTAAACAAAATAAAATGAGATGAACATGATAGAACGCAGCATTCTGTTCTACTGGCTAGTTTTCTGATGCTGCTTGGTATGCCCTCCTGATGGTAAAAACAGCTGTGATCTCTGTCAGGGTCATAACTCTAAGTTCGGGAAGCAAGCTTAAAATTATCAAAATTCACCACTGCAGGCACAACTACACCCCTAAGACTGGCTTCTAACTCAGTGCACTTATGTCAGTTTGATATCTAGTTCTTGGACACTTTATTTATGATTGTGGGGAGACACCGTCAAAACTGCTAGGAATTAAATAAACAGATTCAACTATCTCTAAAAAGAATAGTCTGCAATAACTGAGTTTCAAAGTGTAGGAATACTGAGTTGTAATTTAACTCCCAAAAGTTTTAGATCTTCAAACAGTTTAAGAAGACAAGTCAGTAGCAAGCTGGCTGAAGGACCTGTCACCTCTGCAACTTTTAAGTGGATTTGAAAGTCAGAAACCATGGTAAGAAACCACCACAACATAACACCGATAGTTTTCTTTTTCTTACAAAATTGAATCTCATAGCACTTTAGATGTCACCTCTGGCGTGCTGTTCCTAAAAAGGACAGCCTCCATTTACAATTAGCTTTGTTAAAACCTGACATCTGTGACCCCATGCATGCAAGGAACTACCCATTAACCCAGTCTAATCCCCACACTACCAGCCGAAAGCCCGCAAAGAGACTCATAGTTTTCTCAACCTTCCAACTGCCGCCAACGCCTGATAACAGCATCACCACAAAACCATCACAAATCCCATGCAGAACAGACCCAAATCAACATGACATCTGAGGCGGGCCATGTCAGAATCCCACAGGAACTGTTTTTTATTTTATTTTTTTTTTGCTCTCACCTCTACCCATATACCCACAGAATAACAGGGTGACACCAGCAAGAATCACCAATTTCAAAAGGCCGACATTAAACACAGCAGGAGGTATCCCTCAGATGCACACTCACCCTCAAACTCTGAATCAAAACCACCAATAAACTAAGAGCACAGGGCAATGCAGACTGGTAATCCAGCCTCAGAAACCATCCGCAGATAACCAAAAGCAATCAGCAGAGACAATAACACCCATTAAACATTTACTGCACCTCCACCATTGCTGACTTCCCTTAATGACAATCCAACTAAAACAGCCACCATGACAGCCTAACTGAAACCATGCTTGGCCAATAATATCAGGCTAGAAATCCTGCAACACTTACAAGGTCTGATGAAATGGGCCACGAGTGATTTTCTGGCAGTAATGGCTAAAACTGGATGATATCAAAGGTAAGGCAGTTACAGTTACTGACAAATGAATTTTATCACCCTCACCAGCAACTGAAGCAAGAAGGTGAGGCAGAACATCATATATGAAATAAATATTTCCAGACTCTGAAGACTGGGACTCATTTAAAACTAGCTTAAGTTGGCCACCTGTTAACCAAAAGATTTAACAAGTCAGTGAGGGGTGTTGCGAGAGAGCTTCACTCATTTCTGAGGTCGCAGCAAGTTGAGAAAGGAAAATATTTCAAATAGCCCTAATCTTCACTCACCTTGATAGCAGCATCCATGTAACTCCAAAGCAGTCAAGTAACACAACCTCACACAAGCCATCCTTACCTAATGACATTAAGCAACACAGTGTATAAATTCTCTAAACATCAAGTTAGCAAAGTTACATAGGGAAGCCTCCACAACCACTCAATCGCCAAGTTCCTCCCACCCTTTTTTTTTTTTTTTATATATTAGCATCCCTCTCTGCCCAAATGTAAACCAGAAATTATGCCAAAATGAACAAGACTACCATCCTGGGAAACAGATTATGGCAGTCTGAAATGTTAAAATTAACAACACTACCAACCTGGGAAACAAACCGTCTCCTTCCACATAACCACCAAATCCTCCACCACCAATAACTTGAGGTCTTCCTCCACAGCTAAGTACCCCTGCCCACAACAAATTGGGGAAAAAAAAAACACTTACCATAAGATTTTATATATATACATATACTACCTGCATGTACAAACCACCAGCCACCACCCAAGAACCTGAAACCCATTTGCTCTCCAGAAACTACTACAGGTCGTCATGGACATAAACTTGGCTTAGCAAGTTCACGCCAAAATGTGATTGCTTAACTCAACTACACCAGACTAATCCTCTTAAGCTCCTCCTCATCATTATCTCATTTCCTTCCAACCACCCCTGCCTCCACTTAACCCTTTCACCTCCCCAACCCACTTAATTCCTCCTAATATTAACCTGCACCCCCCCCCCCATGAAGATGTCCCGGGACAACTTAGTTTGTTGCCAGACTTGATTAATAAACTGATACAACAATTGAGGCCCTAGAATAGACCCTTGAAGGCCACCAGAAAAGAAGAAACCAGTATCGGTTTAGAAAGTACCAGTTTCGTCTGCAAAGCTTCTGTGAGTGAGGTAATTCCTAAACCAGATTATAATCTTATCTCCAGAGTCTAGATCACTTTACTTGTGAAGGACAATGAAATGGTCTACAATTTCATTTTTCCATAGCTGAGAAAAAAAATCGTGTTAGGATTCTACCAGTTAACCCAGCCTCAAACTAGGATTTGACCACATTAATGACATAAAATGCACTGACCACAAAGAGCAAAGAATAATTTAAAAAGTTAACCAAAGTTGTCTTAGACAGTCATCTGTCATGTTGAACTCCTAGGAAGAGAGCAGATTGTAAGACATAAGGCCGGTTTATCATTTAGTCAAAGAAATGTTTGCAGAGTTCATTTTTGTCGGCAATAACTGATGTGGTATAGTGAGAACTGAGGTGAACACATGCTGCCTACAATACGTATTTTGGAAGTTAGGTAAAACCTGAAGCAGGAGTTGTTTTAATAATTAAGTAGTTTATAATACAGAAAGATTACAGTACTTTGTCATTTTGTGTTTTAGGCCGTATGTGAGCTTTAGGCATTTTAGATATTTAATCAACAGCTCTCAGAAGGGAGTATTCCATCTGAATTACAATTGCAAATCTTTTGCTAATTGTGTCCAAGTGTGATTATATAAAGTGATATGACATAGATAGGAAGGATGTAATTACTTAAATAAAAATGGAACTTACCTTTGGCAGTGTTTTCCAGCTGTGGCAGATTGTTTATTGCATGTAACTTTCAGCGGAAAAACTGAAAAGAGCTGATTACAGACAAACATAGAGAGTCAGGGTGTTGGTAGGTGTTGAGGGTAGACTGAAAAGTGAAGCAAGACTGACCTCACACATACCATGAAACAATCAGGTTATATCCGTATGTGATATGCTGAGGAAATCACAATGTATGTGAGATACTGGAAGAGGTGCCTAACCACCTGAACTCGAAAGGTAAGGAAAGGCAACATTCATATCATTCAAAACATCTTGTACTTGCCTGCAGATATTAGTGAGATGTGTGCTAAATGGTAAATGAGGTATGTGAGCACAGACACAGCATTGTGCAAAACCTAGACAAGAGGCCCTGTCCCACTGCACCTAGCAAACAAATGAAAACAAGTATGTGGAAAGTACCTCATAACTCCCTACTACTACAGGAAAGTCACCTGTGCAAAGCATGTGCTTTTTTCTAAGCTAATGTCCTTATTTAATTTTATTGTTTTCCTTAAGTTATTAGCCAAATCATTTTCTTTAAAGTTCAGTAGGTCTTAACAAAATTACACACAATGTAGAGTTCCGAGGTTAAATTAATGTTCTTTAATTCCCACTCTTTCAACATGTTTTTACCTTAATACTAGACGTGTAAACTGCACAGGTGAGTGAGACACATTAAGTTCTGCTCCCTGCCTGGCTGTGCAGCTACTGTTAGCAGATAAAGTCTGATTCTCCTTTTAAATTTTATGGTGAGGAGGGAAATTGTTACTTTTACAAACTCACACTAAAGGTGTTCAAGGTAGTTTTCATGTTAATATTGACCAGGAAAGCTATGCTGGCTTTATCTTTCCATACTTAGCAATGTAGCTCTTATTAGAGATACATTTAGTATCTCCTTTTAATTTTTCTTGAGGAGGACATTGCTTAGTATGTTATGCAAGTAAATTGCTTTTGTAAGACCCTTTTGGGCAGACTAGAAGGGATTTCATATTCTGATAATGTGAAGAATTTGTGTTATGGAACCCATACAGTCAAAATAGACAATAATTTCTAAAATATGAGATGAACAAATAAACTAACCCAACACTTGGCAAATAATAAACAAGAGCTAAATTTTTGCATTTAATGAATCCATGTCCTTTTAAGGCTTTGCAAGATTATGCTCACATACACACACACACACACACACACACACACACACACACACACACACACACACACACATACACACATAGCATGCACCTTTTGCATGCTCAGATGTGCTGACATAAATGACAAAAATGTCTGACATCCAAACAACCTCAAAATGAACATTACAAACTAATAACATTGCATTTATATCACAGCTGGTTCAGAAACTGCAGACTTTATAGATCTTATCTTAGTGAATTAATGAGACTTTAGTGAATTGGTACAGGTGGGACTTGACAGGTTACGACAGACATTTTGTTTCACTGAGAAGTACATGTGTGGTTGCAGTCACAGACCTGCAGCCATATTAGAGGACTGTATTGAGAAAAGGACATCATCCTAGTGAAGAGTGTCCAGCAAAATGCTAGAAGAAGGATTAAAGAAATAACTGGACTAGAGTCCAAAAACAAGTTAACAGAACAACATGGATTTTATAGGCTGACAGACATTTACCTGGCATGTGGTCAAGGAGATGGCTGATTAACCAAACCCAGTTTCCTCAAAACACTAACTGGTTAATTGACTTGCTCAAGATCACACAGAAGGCAAAAAAGGTTGAGGGAATACCACACAGTCGTCAGACAAAAGGTGGAGGAATCAAAACTTGTACCACAAAAAGAAGCTTACTAAGGCTTACAACCATAACCCAAAGTATTAACTCCAAACCTGCCTGATCTTCTGCACTAAATGCCAGGTGTATATTGAAAGATATTAGTGACAGGGTAATTTAATGTAGTATAACTTGCCCAGGGAAAGGAAGAGGGTATGTAGGGAAGAAATAAGTATATAAATGACATAGCATGTTAACGTGGCCAAAGACAGACAGCCTCTGAAATGACACTGGTCAATGTTTCTTCATAGACAAGGAAGGATGTGGGTTCAAAACCCCTTGCTATAGATTGCAGTGAAGTGTGGGACTTCTACTTTATTATACATGGCATAGAACAAACTAGAAAGGAAAATGACTATTTAGAAAGAAGGGCCACTGTGCAGTGTTTATCTGCAACGTTCTGAAGGACCTTACTGGCAAAATGTTATTCATGGGGTATTTATTAGTTTATTTAATCCATCATAGGCAGTAGTTGGACTTACTCTCAGTAGCTTAGCTCTCTAAGGTTTGATGTCACGTTTCAAAACTAAACCTCCTGCAGAAATCATTAGGCTTCCTGAGCCTATCTCTGAGTATGCACTTTGGATGCTGTGGTATCCAGAAGCATGCAATAAGAGGTCATCAAGAGCCAGTGAGAATGATTGCTCAAGGTGGGGTACTATTAATGGTGCATGAAAAGTTTTCCACCATCTTATTAAGAGTCACAATTGCAACAGCAACAAAGACAACCAGATAAACAGCATACAACCCATGCCTAAAGGGTAGCTGAGAGTCAGGAAGGTGTTTCAGCTGCCATTTCAGCAGGAAAAGGAATTAAAGGGTCAGAAGCAATGGTGTAGCTCGGGTAGCTGTTCTGGCAGGAACGTGTTTTTGTAATGTGTAAAGTGGTCTGCAAAGTGGTTAGATAGTGCA
Organism: Protopterus annectens; assembly: GCF_019279795.1. NCBI lineage: Eukaryota > Metazoa > Chordata > Ceratodontiformes > Protopteridae > Protopterus > Protopterus annectens. The sequence goes on along the minus strand of NC_056726.1, from coordinate 158,513,777 downwards.
GCCCACTGCACAGGTGGTAAAAATGGTTCCCAGAATCAAACCTCAGTTGTTTAATTTCTTTGTAATGTATAAGTAGAAACTCTTTTATGTGCCATGTATGGTTAGGTTTAAAAATTGGATTGCTAGACCAAAGTTATATGAGTATTTGGTGCAGTCTACCGAAAAAGTAGAATATTGGGAGATTCCGCCCAGATGATATTATGAATAATTACCACAGAGCAAGAAATAAAGGATATACCATAACAACCATAACACAGTTGCATGAAGCACTCAATATGACAGTTGATATCTGAGTTCATTGTCATTCATGTAGTGTTCATTAACTAGTTCTATTCCTTCTTGTTTTTGTTGCTGTTTTGTGGTGATTTGGCAAGACATATTAAAAGTAAGGTTTTTTTTTGTTTTTATTTTTGAATATTGAGGTTATATTTTATATCACCATGTACTACTCCCTGTTGACAGTTAAGTGATGGCATGAAAACTTTGCATCCGTATGTTACTGTAGGCAGGACCCTGCATATATTGAGAGTTGTGAGATATGAGCAGGTGTGGTAGCAGTTCTGGCACTTGAATGCCATGGGCATTTTTACATTTGAAGGCTATGTCTGTCTGTCTGTCTGGTATGGCTGTTAGACACATTGGCTACTATCAGAAGAGCTGTTCACAGATTTGAGATGCAGTGTCTGGGTAACCAAAGGAAAAAATAATAGTCCCCGTACTTGCTGTTTAGCATAATGCAGTCGATATAAGCCTCTTTAGTAATTCTCTTTTTTGTTAGAAGTTGACGTTATTTCTGTTGTGCGGTAGATCCTGATATGTTGTTTGCTCCTTTCAGGGGCTTATGTGCAAACTCTATTCTATCAGTCTCCCCACATTCTATTTGATAACCACAACTTCCACAGTTTGTGAATGAAAACTTTTGCAAGCTGAGAATGCCTGACAGGATGCACTGCTAGCAAGATTCTGACATTGGTTGACAAATTGTCAGTGGTCCTTGCACTTATTGATGATTACCCCAGATAGGGAAATAAGTCAGACATCTCCTGATGAGCAGCAGATATATCTGTACTATTAACCCTTGATGTGGCCTGCACTGTGGTTAACAACTATTTATGTACACCATGTGATGTTTGGGTACCCAACATACCCCTTACGAGTCCAGAATTTTGCATCTCATATATTTAGATTTCTGGAAAATTATTCAAGAGTGAAGTCACTGCATAATGACAGACATTTTGGATTCAGACTTCATATTCTTCAGAAAATGGATGCAAATGCAAAACCTGTTAATCTAGCAACCTTCCATGTTGATAAGATCAATACTTAAAACATCATTGCCTGGTTTGGGGCCATTATCCCCAAATTATTTTTAGCTTTGCACAGAATTCTTGTGCTAAGAGTTTGTGAAATACGATACGCTGTGGTTTGTAAATTTTAGGGCATTCGGTATGAGCCAGCTAGTTAGTTACATGCCAGCCAATTCCGATTATAGGGCATTCTGTATGAATCTGCTAGTTAGTTACATGCCAGCCCATTATGATTATAGGACATTCTGTATGAACCTTGAACCTTCTAGTTAGTTACATGCCAGCCCATTATGATTATAGGGCATTCTGTATGAACCTGCTAGTTAGTTACATGCCAGCCCATTATGATTATAGGGCATTCTGTATGAACCTGCTAGTTAGTTACATGCCAGCCCATTATGATTATAGGGCATTCTGTATGAACCTGCTAGTTAGTTACATGCCAGCCCATTATGATTATAGGGCATTCTGTATGAACCTGCTAGTTAGTTACATGCCAGCCAATTCCGATTATAGGGCATTCTGAATGAACCTGCTTGTTAGTTACATGCCAGCCCATTATGATTATAGGGCATTCTGTATGAACCTGCTAGTTAGTTGCATGACAGCCCATTATGACTATAGGGCATTCGGTATGAGCCAGCTAGTTAGTTACATGCCAGCCCATTATGATTATAGGGCATTCTGTATGAACCTGCTAGTTAGTTACATGCCAGCCCATTATGATTATAGGGCATTCTGTATGAAACTGCTAGTTAGTTACATGCCAGCCAATTCCGATTATAGGGCATTCTGTATGAACCTGCTAGTTAGTTACATGCCAGCCCATTATGATTATAGGGCATTCTGTATGAACCTGCTAGTTAGTTACATGCCAGCCAATTCTGATTATAGGTCATTCTGTATGAACCTGCTAGTTAGTTACATGCCAGCCCATTATGATTATAGGGCATTCTGTATGAAGCTTGAACTTGCTAGTTAGTTACATGCCAGCCCATTATGATTATAGGGCTTTCTGTATGAACCTGCTAGTTAGTTACATGCCAGCCCATTATGATTATAGGGCATTCTGTATGAACCTGCTAGTTAATGACATGCCAGCCCATTATGATTATAGGGCATTCTGTATGAACCTGCTAGTAAGTTAAATGCTAGCCCGTTATGATTATATGGCATTCTGTATGAACCTGCTAGTTAGTTACATACCAGCCCATTATGATTATAGGGCATGCTGTATGAACCTGCTAGTTAGTTACATGCCAGCCCATTATGATTATAGGGCATGCTGTTTGAACCTGCTAGTAAGTTACATGCCAGCCAATTCCAATTATAGGGCATTCAGTATGAACCTGCTAGTTAGTTACATACTAGCCCATTCCAATTATAGGGCATTCTGAATGAACCTGCTAGTTAGTTACATGCCAGCTCATTATGATTATAGGGCATGCTGTATGAACCTGCCAGTTTGTTACTTGTCAGCCCATTATGATTATAGGGCATTCTCTATGAACCTGCTAGTTAGTTACATGCTAGTCCATTCCAGTTATAGGGCATTCTGTATGAACCTGCTAGTTAGTTACATTCCAGCCCATTATGATTATAGGGTATTCTGTATGAACCTGCTACTTAGTTACATGCCACCCCATTATGATTATAGGGCATTCTGTATGAACCTGCTAGTAAGTTACATGCCAGCCCATTATGATTAAAGAGCATTCTGTATGAACCTGCTAGTTAGTTACATAGTTACCTGCCAGCCCATTATGATTATAGGACATGCTATATGAAAATGCTAGTAAGTTACATGCCAGCCCATTATGATTATAGGGCATGCTGTTTGAACCTGCTAGTAAGTTACATGCCAGCCAATTCCGATTATAGGGCATTCTGTATGAGCCTGCTAGTTAGTTACATGCTAGCCCATTTCAATTATAGGGCATTCTGTATGAATCTGCTAGTTAGTTACATGCCAGCCCATTATGATTATAGGCATGCTGTATGAACCAGCTAGTTAGTTACATGCCAGCCCATTATGATTATAGGGCATTCTGTATGAACCTGCTAGTTAGTTACATGCCAGCCTATTATGACTATAGGGCATTTGGTATGAGCTAGCTAGTTAGTTACATGCCAGCCCATTATGATTATAGGGCATTCTGTATGAACCTTGAACCTGCTAGTTAGTTACATGCCAGCCCATTATGATTATAGGGCATTCTGTATGAACCTGCTAGTTAGTTACATGCCAGCCCATTATGATTATAGGGCATTCTGTATGAACCTGCTAGTTAGTTACATGGCAGCCAATTCTGATTATAGGGCATTCTGTATGAACCTGCTAGTTAGTTACATGCCAGCCCATTATGATTATAGGGCATTCTGTATGAACCTGCTAGTTAGTTACTTGCCAGCCAATTATGATTATGGGGCATTCTGTATGAACCTGCTAGTTAGTTACATGCCAACCCATTATGATTATAGGGAATTCTGTATGAACCTGCTAGTTAGTTACATGCCAGCCCATTATGATTATAGGGCATTCGGTATGAGCCAGCTAGTTAGTTACATGCCAGCCCATTATGATTATAGGGCATTCTGTATGAACCTTGAACTTGCTAGTTAGTTACATGCCAGCCCATTATGATTATAGGGCTTTCTCTATGAACCTGCTAGTTAGTTACATGCCAACCCATTATGATTATAGGGCATTCTGTATGAACCTGCTAGTTAGTTACATGCCAGCCCATTATGATTATAGGGCATTCTGTATGAACCTGCTAGTTAGTGACATGCCAGCCCATTATGATTATAGGGCATGCTGTTTGAACCTGCCAGTTAGTTACATGCCAGCCCATTATGGTTATAGGGCATTCTGTATGAACCTGCTACTTAGTTACATGCCACCCCATTATGATTATAGGGCATTCTGTATGAACCTGCTAGTAAGTTACATGCCAGCCCATTATGATTAGAGGACATGCTGTATGAACCTGCTAGTAAGTTACATGCCAGCCCATTATGATTATAGGGCATGCTGTATGAACCTGCTAGTAAGTTACATGCCAGCCAATTCTGATTATAGGGCATTATGTATGAATCTGCTAGTTAGTTACATGCTAGCCCATTCCAATTATAGGGCATTCTGTATGAACCTGCTAGTTAGTTACATAGGTTCATAGGTAGGTACTAGGCTATCTGCCCAAGGGCCTATGTAGGCGTAGCCGACATGGTTCCATGGCTTACGCCACACAAGAAAGTTATTTTCCTATGCCACTGTCAAGCTGAGACAAAGAAGTGATCCCTGGGGTGTATTTCCTATTTCCCATCCACTCATCAAGATTTTTCTTGAGGAGTGCTAATGAAGAACTTTGCTTGACATAGATGGGTAGCCTGTTCCAGAGTACATGCCAGCCCATTATGATTATAGGGCATGCTGTATGAACCTGTTAGTTAGTTACATGTCAGCCCATTATGATTATAGGGCATTGTCTATGAACCTGAGAGTTAATTACATGTTAGCCCATTCCAGTTATAGGGCATTCTGTATGAACCTGCTAGTTGGTTACATGCCAGCCCATTATGATTATAGGGCATTCTGTATGAACCTGCTAGTTAGTTACATGCCAGCCCATTATGATTATAAGACATTCTGTATGAACCTGCTAGTTAGTTACATGCCAGCCCATTATGATTATAGGGCATTCTGTATGAACCTGCAAGTTAGTTACATGCTAGCCCATTCCAGTTATAGGGCATTCTGTATGAACCTGCTAATTAGTTACATGTCAGCCAATTATGATTATAGGGCATTCTGTATGAACCTGCTAGTTAGTTACATGCTAACACATTCCAATTATAGGGCATTCTGTATGAACCTGCTAGTTAGTTACATGCCAGCCCATTATGATTATAGGGGATTCTGTATGAACCTGCTTTTTAGTTACATGCCAGCCCATTATGATTATAGGGCATTCTGTATGAACCTGCTAGTTAGTTACATGCCAGCCAATTCCGATTATAGTGCATTCTGTATGAAGCTGCTTGTTAGTTACATGCCACCCCATTATGATTATAGGGCATTCTGTATGAACCTGCTAGTTAGTTACATACCAGCCCATTATGATTATAGGGCACTCGGTATGAGCCAGCTTGTCAGTTACATGCCAGCCCATTATGATTATAGGGCATTCTGTATGAACCTTGAACTTGCTAGTTAGTTACATGTCAGCCCATTATGATTATAGGGCATTCTCTATGAACTTGCTAGTTAGTTACATGCTAGCCCATTCCAATTATAGGGCATTCTGTATGAACCTGCTAGTTAGTTACATGCCAGCCCATTATGATTATAGGGCATTCTGTATGAACCTGCTACTTAGTTACATGCCACCCCATTATGATTATAGGGCATTCTGTATGAACCTGCTAGTTAGTTACATGGTATCCCATTCCAATTATAGGGCATTCTGTATGAACCTGCTAGTTAGTTACATGCCAGCCCATTATGATTGTAGGGCATGCTGTATGAACCTGCTAGTTAGTTACATGTCAGCCCATTATGATTATAGGGCATTCTCTATGAACTTGCTAGTTAGTTACATGCTAGCCCATTCCAATTATAGGGCATTCTGTATGAACCTGCTAGTTTGTTACATGCCAGCCCATTATGATTATAGGGCATTCTGTATGAACCTGCTACTTAGTTACATGCCACCCCATTATGATTATAGGGCATTCTGTATGAACCTGCTAGTAAGTTACATGCCAGACCATTATGATTATAGGGCATTCTGTATGAAACTGCTAGTTAGTTACATAGTTACATGCCAGCCCATTATGATTATAGTGGATGCTGTATGAACCTGCTAGTTAGTTATATGCCAGCCCATTATGATTATAGGGCATGCTGTATGAACCTGCTAGTAAGTTACATGCCAGCCAATTCCGATTATAGGGCATTCTGTATGAACCTGATAGTTAGTTACATGCTAGTCCATTCTGATTATAGGGCATTCTGTATGAACCTGCTAGTTAGTTATATAGGTTCATAGGTTCATAGATAGGTACTAGGCTATTGGTCCAAGGGCCTATGTAAGCCTAACTGACAAGGTCCCCTGGTTTACGCCACCCAAGAAAGTTATTTTCCTATGCTACTGTCGATCAGAGACACATAAGTGATCCCTGGGGTGTATTTCCTATTTCCCATCCACTGATCAAGATTTTTCTTGAAGAGTGCTAATGAAGAACTTTGCTTGACATAGGTGGGTAGCCTGTTCCAGAGTACATGCCAGCCCATTATGATTATAGGGCATGCTGTATGAACCTGTTAGTTACATGTCAGCCCATTATGATTATAAGGCATTCTCTATGAACCTGAGAATTAGTTACATGCTAGCCTATTCCAGTTATTGGGCATTCTGTATGAACCTGTTACATGGTTACATGCCAGCCCATTATGATTATAGGGCATTCTGTATGAACCTACTAGTTAGTTGCATGTCAGCCCATTATGATTATAGGGCATTCTGTATGAACCTGCTAGTTAGTTACATGCCAGCCAATTGTGATTATTGGGCATTCTGTATAAACCTGCTAGTTAGTTACATGCCGGCCCATTATGATTATAGGGCATTCTGTATGAACCTGCTAGTTAGTTACATGTCAGCCCATTATGATTATAGGGCATTCTGTATGAACCTGCTAGTTAGTTACGTGCCAGCCAATTGTGATTATTGGGCATTCTGTATAAACCTGCTAGTTAGTTAATTGCCAGCCCACTATGATTATAGGGCATTCTGTATGAACCTGCTAGTTAGTTACATGCCAGCCCATTATGATTATAGGGCATTCTGTATGAACCAGCTAGTTAGTTACATGCTAGCTCATTCCAGTTATAGAGCATTCTGTATGAACCTGCTAATTAGTTACATGTCAGCCAATTATGATTATAGGGCATTCTTTATGAACCTGCCAGTTAGTTACATGCTAATCCATTCCAATTATAGGGCATTCTTTATGAACCTGCTAGTTAGTTACATGCCAGCCCATTATGATTATAGGGCATTCTGTATGAATCTGCTAGTAAGTTACATGCCAGCCCATTATGATTATAGGGCATTCTGTATGAGTCTGCTAGTAAGTTACATGTCAGCCCATTACGATTAGAGGTCACATCAGCTGCAATTTAAGAAAATAAGCAAGAATATGAATGTGTGGAAAACCAGGAACAATTATATGAAAATATTTTTGCATAACTGCTTCATCATTAACTTACAATAAAGAGAGTTAAAAGAGCAGTATGCAATATTAATAACTAGCTCTGAAGCAAAACTAGTTTCTTAGATAACAACTCACATGTAGTTTAATATTTATTTATTTATTTGTTTGTTTATTTATTTGTTTATTTATTTATTTATTTCCTGTTTGATTACTGTGGAAGTCCACTGGGTCAGAGTGACCCGTTTTCCGTGGAGGCTTGGTGAGAAAAGCTCCAGGATACATAATACAGATAAGGTACAGAAATACACGGATGCGAGACTTACATAATATGGAAACAGTTACAAGTAACTACCTTGAAAATATGCATAATAAGCAGAAAAGCATTGAGTGTGGACTTACTGTTTATACATTGTCTTTAGTGTGCACACTCCGATATTAGGTGAGAAGATGTTTTATATACATACTTTTAAGTAAAATGAGGATACACTATACATGCACAATTTCATAAAAGATATTAGCAATGGAAAGCTATATACAATATTTACAATGTCGAACCATAAGAAATAAGCAGCTGATAGAGAAAGGAGAGCAAAGAAAATGCTCATGGGAGCATAGCTGAAGGAGAGTTATTGAGGTTATCGATAGCTATTGTTATTGTATTGATAGTTATTGATAGCTAATGGAGAAGGGAGAGCTTAGAAAATGCTCGTGGGAGCATAGCAGAAGGAGACTTATTGAGGTCTTAGGAACCTGAGGGGGAAAACCCCCAGGAGCATAGCTGAAGGAGAGTTGTTGAGGGCTTAGGAACTAGAGTGGGGAAACCCCCCCAGAGGAATGGACTAAGGGAGATTAGGTTGGATGGTGGCAATTGCATTTCCATTTTGTGGCCAGGTGTTTGGTAAGCTGAGTTTTGAAGTTTTCTAAGTTTGGGATGGTTCTTAGAGAGGGAGGAAGAGAATTCCATTTTTTGCCTAGAGAGACAGCGAGGAAAATTGGCCTGCTGTACTTTTGGGTTTGGGGATAGCGATTAGGTTTTGATGCTCGAATCTGAGAGTTCTATTGGGGGTGTAATGGTGGAGGATATTAGTTAGCGCTGGACACTTGGGTGATATGCAAGTCTGTGTGCAGTGGTGAGTTGGAGGAAGTCTAAGTAGTTTGGGAGTTCATGCCACTTTAGGGATCTTAGGGTAAGGCAGTGATGGGTAGAAGGTTTAGATTTGGTAGCAAATTTTGAGATTTTATTATAGCAATTTTCTAATTTGAGGAAATAGAAGAGGATAGGTTAGTTAGCAGGGGGGCTCCATATAATAAGGAAGGCAGTAGATACGTGGTGGCTAGAGTATTCCTAGTAGTAAAAGAGAGGAAGTGATTGTTCCTATACAGCATACCTAGCTTTTGGTGGGTTTTCTTAATATTTTGTTGAATATGGATATCAAACTTGAGATGTTCATCAATAGCAATACCAAGTAGTTTAGCAGAATATTACTGTCTTTTGCTAGATCCAAAGAAGGAGAAGAAGATACTAGCATTTCATTTGTGGGAGCTAACAGAGGAATCTGTAACTTATAGTAATCTACAAGCTAAATATTTTAAGTGGGAAACTTCTACAAAAAAATCAGAAGTGTTTGACATTGTACATTGCAATTTATTATTTGCTCAGCCTCATCAAAAAGGTTCTTTAAAATTACACATGACATCCTACATAAAAAGTATACAATGTACAATATATATATATATATAACATCTGTCAGTGTGTCTCTGTTACATTAAACCAATACAGGTACCTGGTTTACGTTTTTCAGTATATTTGAACATATCTGTGAAACACAAGCAGGCAGGCAAAAAGAAATGAAAGGACATATTAAGTAAAAAAGATAAGTGGTAACATTCATTTTGACATTATCAGAAATAAAACTTTATTTATAATTGCTCACGCCTAGGTTAACCATAAGTAATTGATAACACTGGAATATAAAATGAGGAAATCTGCTGTGCAAGATACTTCAAGACAGCTGAAGTACACTGTACAAGAATGCTTCAAATCAAGAGCTACTTCCAGTCTGTAATGATGGTTTTGTGCATTTGTGCGACATGATAATGAACACAAAAAAGACATAGTGGCATTTTTTGCTGAAAGCTATGTGAATGAAATGAGATGTAATTAGTCAGAGAAGAAAAGTGAAGGTGCTTTTAAAGGAAAATGAGTCAAGGGGGTGAGTTGGCATGTCGAATTTGCCATTTTGTTATTGTCACAGGTGTGTGTGTGTGTGTGTGTGTGTGTGTGTGTGTGTGTGTGTGTGTGTGTGTGTGTGTGTGTGTGTGTGTGTGTGTGTGTGTGTGTGTGTGTGTGTGTGTGTGTGTGTGTGTGTGTGTGTGTGTGTGTGTGTGTGTGTGTGTGTGTGTGTGTGTGTGTGTGTGTGCGTGAATAGACTGTTGAGCTGATTTCTCCTTTATGGTTGGACTGTGGACTTAATATATAAAATGAATGGGTGTGAGTGGCTTTGCCCCTCTCCCCATAAATGCAGTATGTGCAGTTTTGTTATGTATTATTTTTTTTTAATGATCACAAATGAAAGGCTATTTTCCTTCCATTTTGTAATTGTGTTCTTATTAAAGAGCGTCAAGCCTGTGCTTACATAGTCAATATTTCTCCTTCGGCTATGTGAAGGTTGATCTTTGAGCTTTTCAAAGTTAGCAGATGTATTTATTTGCTTTTAACCATGGACTTGCCACTCTGCCCATTAATATGGGTGGTGTAGTGTTGCAGCAGTTAGCATTGTCACTTCGCAGCAAGAGGTTATCCAGTTCAATTCTCGGCTGGAGTACCTTCTGTGTGGAGTCTGCATGTCCCCCCTGCATATGCGTGGGTTTCCTCTGGGGGCTCCGGCTTCTTCCCACATTCCAAAAACATGCATCTGAAGCATTTCTCCCAGGGATCTGCTAAACATGGGCTTTGTCCCAGTTAGACCTTCCTGATAAACAAATGTTACTAAATAAATAATAAATAAAATACGGACATGTTTCACAGCACTTGATTCTCTTCAGCTGGGGTGTTTGCACTCGAAGGTTCTCTTCAGCTGGGGTGTTTGCACTCGAAGGTTCTCTTCAGCTGGGGTGTTTGCACTCGAAGGTTCTCTTCAGCTGGGGTGTTTTCACTCAAAGGTTCTCTTCAGCTGGGATGTTTGCACTCGAAGGTTCTCTTCAGCTGGGGTGTTTGCACTCGAAGGTTCTCTCCAGCTGGGGTGTTTGCACTCGAAGGTTCTCTTCAGCTGGGGTGTTTGCACTCGAAGGTTCTATGTCCTCCTTGTTTCAACTTATGATTCTGATGGCTGTTGTGTAGATGTGCTATGTGATCCTTTAAACTGCTCATAGCTTTCTGAAACTACATGAAAGCTAGGCAGCATTACTAAGTATTGCTAAAGCTATTCTACAGCCCAATTTAAATTCATTTTTTCTAACAGATTAAGATTTTCAGTGTTCACTAAATTGAACCACCATTTTTTCCTATAAATGTATTTTTGTCAAACAAATTAAATATATCAGTTACTCTACTTGCAGAATATCTTGGTGTAATCTGGATCTGCTGTTAATCTGTATAATACCTGAGCAGATATTTAGAAAATAACTTATTATTTTTCACACAGTAAATGTTGTATTTATGTTTTGTTGATGTTTGTGACTCCAGAAACAATGCACCAATATTTAAAGGACTTTGTATCATCTGCTCCATATGTAACATGGAGCTTCTAGATATTCTTCATATTTTTATACTGTCTGTAGGTTATAAAAATCTAGAGTCCTCTTAATGAAAAAGCAAACAAGCCTCAACTGTTATTTTTTTCATTTAGTTGGAAGCAAGCTATTCTAGGTTTAAGGGACCTTGACCGTGATAAAGAAAACTACATTTTGTTGACTATTGCCAATGTCCTGGTCTAGTATATTCACTGCAGTTTATCTCCTAAACATTCATTATTTTCAACCCATGTTCTTCTTGCACTTAAACTTTCATACAAATTTAAAAATGAGTTCACTGACAGAAAACTCTTTTATTGCTCTTTTTCATGAGATCCCTGCTTTATTTTTCATTGTAAAATTATTTTTTTATCATTATTATTATTATTATTATTTTTATTTTTAGTGAACTATTAGGGGCTGACTTTTCCTGGATGCCAGACAATTCAACTTTCTTTTCATGACTGTTGATGATTTGTTCATAGGTTCATAGGTAGGTACTAGGTTATCTGCCCGAGGGCATTTATAAGTCTAACCAGAGTGTGTCAGCTTTCGTCGTCCCATTGATTAATTAACTGAGCCTCTGTCAAGAAGAGCCAATGAAATGATCCCAGGGGAGTATTTTCTGTTACCCATCCACTCGTCAAGGTTTCTCTTGAAGAGTGTTAGTGAGGGGCTCTGCCTAATGTAGTTAGGAATTTTGTTCCAAAGCATGAGGAGTCTCTGTGACAGGAATCTATCCCTCCAGCATGTTCTATTTATTGTTGTGGCGAGGTTTAGCTCACTAGAGCGAGTGGCTTGCAGTGACTTGGATTTCTTTAGGTGGAGCATATCCATCAATTCTGAGTTGGACATGGCTTTGTAAGTCAGGCAGAGATCACCTCTGAGTAAGCGATATGCCATTGAGTACAGCCGGAGTTTTTCCAGTTGGGCTACATAGGACATATGTTTGAAGCCACTAATCCTCTTGGTGAGGTACTTTTGTGGTCTTTCCAGCTGTTGGAAGTGTCTTGTGAGGTACATCCCAAATGGGGCATTGTACTCTATGATGGGTCTGATGAGGGATGAATAGAGGGGCACTATAACCTCTTTATTTCTAGATGCAAACCCTTTAGTAAATAGATGGGCTACATAGAAGGATTTCCTAACTACTTTGGCAATATGATTGTCAAAGGAGAGATTACTATTTACCTGGGTCCCCAGATCTGTTATTACCTCTTCTGTATTAAGGGGGCTGCCACCTATGTGGTAATTCATGGGCGTTTTGTTTTTCCCAAACGGGATGGCTATGCATTTTTTTGCATTTAGCTTGAGACTATGACTTTGACACCAGGTGTCCGTCTCAGTAAGGCCCTTTTGGAGAATGTCCGTGTCAGCTGGAGAGTCAATTATGGCTCCCAGTTAGCAGTCATTGGCGAACTTGGCTAGCCATAGTCCTCCTATGTTTGCCTGTACTTCTGAGAAGTATATGCCAAATAGTAGAGATCCCAGAACCAAGCCTTGCGGGACACCACTTGTAACTGGTTTAGAGTCGGAACTGGAGCCCGCTATTCTTACAGTGTGAGTTCTGTCTGTAAGCCAGTTGGCAACCTATCTCGTGATGTAGGGGTTTATGTTCAGGCTGGTGAGTTTTTCTATAATTCCTGAGTGAGGAATGGTGTCAAAAGCCTTGACAAGGTCAAGGTAGGCTGTGTGAACCACCTTCCCCTTATCTATGGCCTTGGTGACTGTCTAGAAGAAGTCAACCAGGTTTAATAGGCATGATCTGCCCTTAACAAAGTCGAACTGGGTTGGGTCAAGTGTTTGCAGGTTCCCAATGTCTTTGTTAATGAGTTCCATGATGATGCATTCCATAGCCTTGCAGACCAGGCTAGTCAGGTTTATGGGGCGATAGTTACCAGGGTCAGTTGTGGCCCCTCCTTTGTGGAGCAGAATAACCATTGCTGTGCGCCATTCTATGGGCACGTAGCCTGTGGAGAGGCTGAGGTTGAACAGTGTGTTTAGGTGGGGGGTTAGTTCATTCTGTAGTTCGTGCAAGACGCAGCCTGGGACACCATCTTGCCCCATTGACACTGTGCTTTTGGCTTTTGAAAGGGCTGTTTTCACCTGTATGTCTGTGATTTCTGGGACACTACACTTTTCCGTTATTGTTGTGGGCCCTTTTGGGGTTGAGAGGTTTGCACTGAATCTATCTGCCAGGATGTTGGCATTATCAGTAGGTTCAGTGTATTTTGTGCTATTTTTCACTAGCTCAGAACATATCTGCGAGCTGCCACTTAGATTCTTCACATAGCTAAAGAAGGCTTTATGGTTATCTTCCGAAACCTTGGCTATTTTTCTTTCGAAGTTAGCCTTGGATGATTTTATGAGGGACCTTAGTTTCTTACTGATACTGATCAGGGATGTCTTTCCTTCTTGGAATTTGCTTTTTTTCTGAACTATTTTCCTCCTTCTATTGTATAGCCTGTTTATGGCAGGGGTCCACCAGACTGGTTTCCTTCTCTTAGGGGAGTGAGTCTTGGTTTTGCTAGGGATGGCATGATCCATGCATCCTTGTAGATGCTCATAGAGTGCATTTGTAAAGGTTCCTGCATCTTGGACACTTTTATCCTTTAGCGTGGGGGCTGTGAAACCTACCACCTCTGTCTTAAGTAAGGTGAAGTTTGCTATAGAAATGTTTTTCACTGTGGTTTCCTTGGTTGAGGGTGGTGGTGTGGTGTTGATATCCAGAGTGATTAGTTTATGGTCTGATCTAACCAGTGACAGGTTGACCTCCGCTGTGGACCACCTGTCACCCATGTTGGTGATGACTAGGTCCAATATGTTTTCACCTCTGGTAGGAGAGTTTACCAGCTGATCCAGGGCATTTGAGTTGATAAATTCCAGGAAGCGCTGGACCTGGGAGTTTGTACTTGAGTAGTTTTCCCAGTTAACGGTAGAGTAATTCAAATCGCCCAATATCAGGGTGCTCGGTAGGACCTTCATGTTTTCCAGTGTCTCCAGAAAGGTGGAGTGGTGGTCCTGGGTCAGGGAGGGTGATCTGTAGCAAGCCAAAATTTGCGTTGCAGATTTGCCCGATGTTAGTTGCACATGGATGATCTCAGAGATATCATGCTGCGCCACTAACCTGGAGGTGTAGGTATTCTTGATGAATATAGATACACCCCCTCCTTTTGTGTTTTGGTCCATGTTCTGTGGCAGAAATGTGTGGTATGAGTTGTAGCTTGGTAGTGCTGGGGTGCTTTGTGGAGCCTTGAACCAGGTTTCAGTTACTGCACAGATTCGGGTTGCCTCTGTCTTGTTGCATGTTTGTTTACTTTTTTCTTATGCAAATATGTTTAAGAATATTCTATTGCGGTTGGCTCCGCTGTCTATGAAATTACAGTTGATGCTATAATACCCGTTTCTCCAATCATGTTATTTTATAATTTCAATAGACGTATATCTGATACAAAAATAAATAAATTGCCCATAAATGTATGCACTGTGTGGCAGCAAGCTTGTATGTGTGTTTGTGTGTGAGTGTGTGTGTGTGTGTGCGCGTGTGCGTGTGTGCGCGTGTGCGCATGTGCGCGTGTGTGTGTGTGTGTGTGTGTGTGTGTGTGTGTGTGTGTGTGTGTGTGTGTGTGTGCGTATGTGTGTGTGTGTGTGTGTGTGTGTGTGTGTGTGTGTGTGTGTGTGTGTGTGTGTGTGTGTGTGTGTGTGTGTGTGTGTGCGTGTGTGTGTGTGTGTGTGCTTGTGCGTGTGTGTGCGTGTGCGCGTGTTTGTGTGCATGTCTGTGTGCACACATGTGTTCATCTTATGAAAGGATGGCACCCCATTTAGTATAACATTCAATACTTTGAACCCACTGAGTAGTAAGTAGTAAGATAGGATCCAACTAACCATGGAAGTGATTAAGTGGGCTCTCCAAAAATAAATGAATGAAAAAATGAATGACTCGAGGAGTAAATTAATAAATTAGTGTTTCAAAGATACCATTAAAAACTATTAAAACAAACAATCTAATCTCTATATCTTTAACAAGAAGAAATGTTTTACCTTCATTCTCTGGTCCTCATTTATCCATCTCATTGTTACAATGGAACTGGATTATATTTGATCATTCAATCACTCACTCATTAGGCACAAAGCAATGAAGTCAGTCCTGTGCAGGGCACTAGTCTGCTGCCTAATGTACACACATACTCACACACAACAAGCACTCCTACTGGCAAGTTGGCATCCATACAGGTTTTGTATCAAGTAACTATAGAACAGCTACAATCATTCCCCTGCATAAGGGAGGACCTTCCTCTGAGCCAGTCAACTACAGACCCATAAGTATGACCAGCCTCATATCTAAAGCCATGGGAAGAGTACTCATGGAACTAATCAGTCAGGACAAAGGGAACCTCCAAACACTGGACATGTCTCAGTTTGGCTTCATCAAGGCCAGATCATGCTTATTCAACATGGTGGATTTTTTTGAAAAGGTCACCAAAGCAATAGAAGAAGGCAAAATAGTACATAGTGCATACCTTGACCTTGCCAAAGCTTTTGATGCAATTCTCCAATCAGGCATGGTAGAAAAGCTAAATAAACTGGGAATAAACCCATCTGTCACCCGCTGGGGTGCTAACTGGCTCTCAGGTAGGACTCAGATAAGCAAAATAGAAAACGTCATCTCCACAAAGAAACCAGTTACCACTGGAGTCCCCCAGACTTTTGTGCCGGGACCTCTCCTGTTTAGCATATACTTTTCTGAAATAGAAGTCAATACGAAAGGACTCTGGTTGCCTAAATTTGCAGATGACTACAAGCTAGGAGCAGTCATTGAATTCCCAAATGACATAGTCATCCTGCAAGAAGGTTAGTCTGAAATAAATAACTTGTACCAAAAAATACATTACTGTATCCTTTGGGAAGTCATCTGCTCTGCCCTAGGGAACTATTATATTGACAATATGCCCCTGAGAGTTGACCCAGCTGGTCAGCATTTAGGAACTTATGTGGACAGTGAGCTACCATTTGACCAACATGTGTCTGTTCTTGTTATAAAATCCTTCTATACTGCATAGCTTATAAAGAAAAGGATTATGTCTAGATCTAGGTATGTATCTTACTTGGTCCTCATAAGGCCAGTCATTGAATATAATGCCCGCTTTGACATCAACTGGAACAGGCACAGTGATACGTTACTAAAATGATACAAGGCCTTAGCAACATGTCCTACATGAACCAACTCAAAGCCCTGTCACTACACTCAGTATCCTACAGACTGCTAAGAGGTGACCTGTGCTTGGCATACAAGGGATCTTCTGATGCAGTACTGATTGATTTATTGCATATCAGCAAGTCAAATGGCATCAGAAATACTTGGTCAAGGGATGTAAATCTGTTCTACAACATCAACACAACAGTTTGTAGGGACAGGTATATCTCACAGAGGATACCACTGCAGTGGAACAGACTCCCCATCCACATAAAACAAAGTTCAACCCCAACAAAAATCTATGGATGGAAAACAGAAAATCTATGCCAGGACTGTCCCTTTATACTGCTAATGGGCAATGGCAGCTTCTAAATACTTTATCCCATGCATAGATCCTCTCAAATTATCTCCAGTATGATACCAGTTATTCTCATTAAGGGCAATATATAATTACTGACCATGGGGTGGGTATGACCAAATTATAACCAAATGGGATAGGTTATTTTGTGCACAAAAAGGAAACAGGATAGGCCTAAAGAGACTGAAAGAGCAGCTAGCCTAGTGCTTATCTATGGATCTATGAACCTATGGAAGACTGTCATCTCACCTTTGGGATGTGGGAAAAGTACAGGAGATGCTTTTATTTATTTCAACAGCTAGAAAATATTGTATGTCATTAATACAGAATGCAACATAGACAAGAATAAAATACTTGAAAATGGTGAAGACATTGAAGCTGGAAATGGATAACAAAAGTATACTGTTCCATAGTACAACATTTGTTTTGTAACTATATTTAAATCTTAATTACCATTTGACAATAGAAACAGATCAAATTGCTAACCACAGAGGGGATGGTATAACAAGGCAAATGTACAACACATTAAAGGCATTAGCAAGTTCAATAAGAAAACCAGATTTCAAGAGCGAAAAAGCAAAAGTAACAAAACTATGTTGCTTGGGTTAATAGCTGAAAACCTAAATGTATATACGCTAGATTACATTTTTTAATAGCAACAATAGTCTTTGCAATGTATATCAGCTAGGTTAAATATTTAACAGTAACATGCTCCACTTAAAGAAATCCCAATCCCTCAGAGCCACACGGTCCAGGGATCTAAACCTTGTCATCACAATGAACAAAACGTGCTGGAGGGATAGGTTCCTGATCCAGATACTCCCCATACTCTGGAACAGACTGCCCATACATGTCAAGCAGAGTGCCTCCTTGGCCCTCTTCAAAAGGAACCTTGACGATTGGATGGGAGATAGGAAATTCACCCCGGGGATCATGTCAGTCATCCTGCTAGACAGGGATCCAGGGAAGTAAATATTGTGGGAAGAAATATCCAGGGAATTGTTATGGCTAGGCTTGTATAGGCCCTAGGGCCGATAGTCTAGTACCAACCTATGAACCTATGAACAAGCCTTAATGTACATCAAGTAGATTAAATATTTAGTACTAATGATAGTCTTAACAATGTATATCCACTAAGGTAAATATTTAATAGTAACAATAGTCTTAACAATCAGCTTGGTTAAATATTTAATCAATACTATACGTTTACTCCTTCTCTTGTACTAAGAGCTTTGGTTCAGCAGTACGGTTTCTGAAAATTTTGAAAGCTATCTATTTTTTAACATGCAGTATTTACCTACCTACAGTTAAATATTACCATTTCAAGGTTTTATGTACAGATTGTAAATAATAAGATCTAGATACAGTGGTCAGCCTTTAGTGAAACCAAATGTGTTATTATGCCTTCACATGAAAACAATGGTTTCACCACTGTCTTATAATGTATTTTATATATGTAGGGGTACATTCTTCATAAAATGCATGTCTGGGCTGTGTAGAAACAAGGAAGTATAAAGATTATGCAGAATGTCTACTATCACAACATGCTCAGGTAAAAGTACTTAAGTGTCTTCCATCATTGCACTTGCAGGTAATATACGTTTTCATGGTGCTATCTTCCACAAGAATCAAATATATGCATTTATGCATCCATTACATGCATGCATACATATAAATAGTTCAGGCATGGGAATTAATGCTCTTCTAGCTTGCCAATATACCAATATAGTCATTCCTAAAATGTGTCCAAGTTGTTCTTACAAATATATAAACCAGTGCTTGCTTTAATGTAATTTGGTAGTCTATTCCATGCATCAGTACTCTCTTAGAGAACCAGTCAGAAAATCCCTCATTCCTATATAATCTCCTGCAGTGGTTGTCTGATGATTTTCTTCTACTTTTGATAATGACAAACATTCTCAGAGGTAGTTTTCTCTAAATCCTCTATGTACTTGAATAAGGTCTCCTCTTAAATGTCTATATGAGACAATGTACAAGTTCAGATATTTGTCTTTCATAAAAACTTAAACTTTCAAATACAAAGATGCCCTTGGTAAATTTCCACCGTACTTTTGCCAGTTTACTCATGTCATAACATAATGGTGAATCTCCTGTTTACCAGCATGAACAAATCCCTCCTTATTCTTTGACAGTTTGTTTGTTCATCTTTCGCTTAATTTAGATGTATGAATAATTGAATGAAAAACTTTTTGGCGTCTTTTTCTATATTTAAATGAAAAGAAATGTCATTAATTAAGTCTGATGAAGGGTTTTGAAGTAGCCCGAAAGCGCTTACTGATCTGAATAGCAGTTTGTTTGTTCATCTTTCACTTAACTAATTTACCATCTGCAGGCCTTTCATTATGACCTTTTTCACAGCTTTGTTCAAAAAACAAATGCTCATCGGTATATGTATGAGTATACTTACTGGATGCAGTAAATCAGAGTATGCATGAAT
>NC_056726.1:158434509-158489509 GCF_019279795.1 Protopterus annectens | reverse complement strand
TATTAAAAAGAAAGGAGACAATAAATATTTAATAACTAAAACATCTTATATTGATAGGTATGGTCTCAGACTACAGTTTGTTAGGCCATATTAATTCATGGTATCAGTCATCTAATAATAAGGATATTTTAATTCTTAAAGTTAGTTATTTAGTTCATAAAATAGTATTCCTGAGTTATTACACTGGATTTGTAAATATGTTAATGAAACTTCTGCTAGACAAAAGGTATTTTCCTTAGTGTATCTTCATAAAGTGTATTATTCTGTATTGCCAGAGCATTTTTTTTAAATTGCATAACATGTGTATTGATCCGTTTTTGAGTTCAGTGGGTATCTGAAATGTATAGTAAGATTTATGTTAGAGACCTATTGTTGATGGATATGTCAATGAGGTATGTCATAGGTCATACAAAGATATGTATCTGGAATGTTTCTCCCTGGGCCTCCACTGAAAATTGGCTTTGTTCCAGGTCAGATTTTCCCAGTAAACAAATGTTAAATAAATGTTAAACAAATAAATCTTTCCAAGGGTCTTAAGCAGGTTTGGTCCTTTAATACTTTTTTATTTAATTATTTGTATGAATAGGATAATTAATGATTGTATTTTCCATCTGGACAGGCACAAGTACTCATAGTTTGATGTTTATTCAGTCCTTGCAACCTATTTAATCCAGATGACCATATATTAGCAACATCTGACCTTATAGGTTCATAGGTTCAAGGTTCAACCTTGCAGATATGACTCAGATTACTGATATTTCTAAGTCCACAGCTTATATCTTTGGTCTTTCCCTTAATGAGTTCATAAGTAGATATTATGGCCTACCATCAAAAAGTAGGAGAGTTTGATTTCAGTGAATCTCATTCCTGTTCTTAGATTATTTTTGGTTTTCTGCATTCTCCTCTTGATCAGTGATGGACTTGTGTTTCCTCAATGAGACATTCATTTAATAAATGGTCTATTGATATGCCCTTTAATAAAACGTTATTTTGTCTTAAATTATTACTGTTAAGTTAGGCTACTTATCAATTAAATGTCTCAAAGAGTAAATACAAGTCCACCACTAACCACTGATCAGGAGTAGAATGCAGACCACCAGAGATATTCTAAGAATATGATGGTTTCAGGTGATTTGGATATGACACCACTTATTTTGTACCACTTTGTGTTTTTCTTTTTTTTTTTTTTCTTAGTAGTTTACTTTGGTTAACTTCTCAATCCCAGCATTACAACTTCTTATTAGATATTCTAATTTGTTGTATAAATTTGTAAAGTAAAAAAAAAGTGTTTAATTCTATTTCTGCTTTAGAGCATTTTCATCAATTTCATCAGAAAATAGTTAAAATAAGATTTACAGGACCCACTGTTTATATATATATATATATATATATATATATATATATATATATATATATATATATATATATATATATATATATACATAGATATAGATAGACCAGTTTGGCAAGCATGACCAAAATGCTATTATTCAAAAGTGAAGACCAAATGCAGGATTTTAATTAAGCAGCCAAAGCTTTCAGATTTTTCCCTAAGGCTTGCACAAGATAAGTTTCCTCTCAAGGAGCCAGAAAAATACAAGCAAATTTCAGAAAAAATATTGAGGCTGTCATCTTGATTAATACTAAAACATTCTAATATATATTTTTTTCATTTTTGGACTGTGTTATGTCTATCTAGCCATTGATTAAATCTAAATTGTCCTAGTTAATGCAATACTGCTGCAGAACTTAATCAGTTTTGTTATTATATAATTATTCTAATTATTCCCTATTACTTTTTTGATAGTAAAATTATGTCTATCATCTGCTGTCATTGGTGAGAATCTTCTCTATACTTTTGTATAGCAAAATTTGTTCCTTTTAAGAAATTGTATCAGATCTTGATTGTTTCTTGTAATGGTATTTGAAGTGATGGAAATACCAAGTTGCTTACCATCTATAGTCTTTTGTTGATTCTTGTAGTATTTTGTTCACTTGCTTAATTTAAAATGTTTGTTGTTTTTTCTGTAAATGTCATAGGATGTTCTATGTACACCAGAGCTACCACCAGTTTTTAATGTCTTATTCAAAGAATGGCACTTTAGGAGTGCAACACTATCCCCAACACAAACACACACATACACACACACACACACACACACACACACACACACACACACACACACACACACACACACATGCACACACACACACGCAGTGCTGTACTGCAATGTCAGTAATAGAACCTGAATCCAAACATCTGGTCTGAGGAGGGAAGCAACAGTCTTCTGATCTTCTTTGCATCATCTGTTAATTTTTTGTGGGAATTTTGTCTTCTGTAAATGTCAATATTTAAAACTAATCTGTAAACTAGCCAAGAAGGTAAAATAAAAAGAAAAATGTAAAACAAATGTGTTATGTTGTTAGGTAAAATCTTTTAATATCCCAGGAATATTCATTTTAGATTATATCACTCTGAATCCAGTGCAGAATAAAAGTTAGTTTGTTTGATAAGAGAATGAGTAATGCTGCACTGAAGAAAAGTATGTGATGCTAATAATTCTGAAATTAATGAACTGTAAAAAGCAATAATGAATAGATGTGGACTGAAGAATGCAAGAAATTAGTGGCTTAAACAAAAACAGATACATAAGAGAGAAAGCAGTTGCATTTCACATAGTTGTGTGTCATAACGATTTAGTTGCTGTCATGATTTCCATTTCTGTTAATTGTTTCAAGCACAGGTGACCAATAGGAAGGTATTTTTCATCAAGACAAGTGACGATGCAGAGTGGTGTAAGTCCATGTTCTAAGTAAGCACCATGTATGCATTATATTTTATGAGGGAAGTAGACATTTAGGGGAATGTTTTAACCCGATCCCTGAAACCCATATTCCTATTTGATGCCACCTGTGTGTGTTTTCTTCATTCTATGTCTCATCCCAGTACACTAGTGTAAAAATACCTTTCAGTTTGTTTATCCACGTATACCTTGCTTCCTAACCACTTATAACTACTATTGAATATATCCACCCTTTTAGATACTATTATAACTTTTATTCATGATTCTTTATATCCTCAAAAAGTCCATTCACTTTTCACAAAATGATCCAAGACCCTCACTCAACATACAAGCCAGTGAATACATAACAGTTTCTAGCATACACATTTACCTATATGTTATTTCACTACCAATATGCACATTTCAGTGCACATAACAATGCAATGGGCAGACATCTGTTAGTGACACAGTCACTGCTTTTTTTTTTTTTTTTTTTTTTTTTTTAAGTTGGGCAATTCATATATTGGAAAAATATAGCTTGTCTGTAGACTGTCCATAAATGAAAATATGTAATTAAGCCCTGTGTATTGTATATCTAGAAACACCCCATTATTGTGTGCACGCACACGCATGCTCGCACACACACACACACACACACACACACACACACACACACATATGCATACAGACACACACACACACATGCATGCAGACACACACACACACACACACACACACACACACACACACACACACACACACCCACACACACACACACACACACACACACACACACACACACTCTGATGAACCATATAATATACTTCCACAGTTGTATCATTTTACCCTACTTTCTTTTTTTAAAACATGTTTATCGGTTTTAACATACAATCAGTAAAATATAGTAATTTATACAAGCAATTAAAAGATAAGAAATTTTAACATTCATAAACAACTAAAGTATTTACAAAGACATTGACAGTTAAATACATCATCTAAAATAACTATAATACATTATAAAGGTTCCAAGTCTTTTTTTAGCAAACATTGTAAAGTTTCCCACATATTATAGCTGGTTGTTTTCCTAGAAGTTCTTGATTTAATAGTCATTAGTTCCATTTGACATAACTCTATCAAAACATTTTTAAACTCATTAAAAGAAGGAGGGGTATCTGATATCCAATTTCTAGTTATAATCTTTCTAGCCACTACTAGAACTGACCATAATAAGGGAAGTTTAACCTTTTTAACACATTTTTGTATGGGGGTATTGAAGAGGATTACTGATTGTGATTTAGATATTGTAAAATTATCTGTAAAGAGAGCCTGTAGAAAATTGTTGATCGATGTCCAATATTCCTTCAATTTTATACAATCATGAAAATTATTTGCCCAGTCAGCACTTATCTCTGAAGTGCATCTCTTACATATGTTAACTTTTTTTAATTTTCCTCATTATTAAAGCTTTGTAGAAGGACCTGTGTAAGAATTTCCAGGCATAAAATTTCCATTTAATTGAGGAAGTTGCTTTAGAAGCTGAGTCCAGTATATGACTTTTATCTTGTTGTTTTGGAGGTTCTCTGTTTATGGAATTGAAGTAATGCCAGTAATTTTCTGGACAGTTGAAGGTTTCATCCCTAATAATTTTGTGTATGTGAGAAAGCTTGCCTTTATGTGAAACATTTTGTTGTAGATTTAGTATCATGTAATCTATCAGTATTGGAACAGATTCTCTAGTCATTGGTGTTATTAAGTCTAGTTTATTAGAAAGACATTGTCTGAAAGCTTGTATCTTTAACCAGCAAGTTTCATCCAAATCAAATTCTTGAAATAAAAAATCTAGATTTTTAACTGTATTGTCTTGCAGCATCTGATCTACTTCTCCTTCTTTCAGCTTTTCCCAGTTAGGGTTCGCCACAGCGGATCACCTGTTTCCATTTCTTCCTGTCCCCTGCATCTTGCTCTGTCACACCAACCACCTGCATGTCCTCTCTAACCACATCCATAAACCTTATCTTAGGCCTTCCTCTTTTCCTCTTACCTGGCAGCTTCATCCTTAGCATCCTTTTCCCAATATACCCAGCATCTCTCCTTAGCACATGTCCAAATCAACGCAATCTCACCTCTCTAGCTTTGTCTCCAAACTGTCCAACCTGGGCTGACCCTCTAATATACTTATTCCTAATCCTGTCTATCCTTGTCACACCCAGTGCAAATCTTAACATCTTTAACTCTGCCACATCCAGCTCTTACTCCTGCCTTTTTGTCAATGCCACTGTCTCCAATCCGTATAACATAGCTGGTCTCACTACCCTTTTGTAGACCTTCCCTTTCACTCTTACTGGTAGTCGTCTATCACAAATCACTCCTGACACTCTTCTCCACCCACTCCACCCTGCCTGTGCTCTCTTCTTCACCTCTCTTCCACACTCGCCATTACTCTGAACTGTTGATCCCAGATATTTAAACTCATCCACCTTTGCCAACTTTACTCCCTGCATCCTCACCATTCCTCTACCCTCCCTTTCATTAACACGCATATATTCCGTCTTAGTCTGGCTGACCTTCATTCCTCTCCTCTCCTCTCTAGAGCACATCTCCATCTCTCCAGGGTCTCCTCCACTTGTTCCCCACTCTCACTACAGATCACAATGTCATCTGCAAACATCATAGTCCACAGGGACTCCTGTCTGATCTCATCTGTCAACCTGTCCATCACTACTGCAAATAAGAAAGGGCTCAGAGCTGAGCCTTGATGTAATCCCACCTCCACCTTAAACACATCTGTCACTCCCTCTGCAGATCTCACCACTGCCATACTACCTTGTACATATCCTGTACCACTCTTACATACTTCTTTGCCACTCCCGGCTTCCTCATACAATACCACAGCTCCTCTCTAGGCATCCTGTCATATGCTTTCTCTAAGTCCACAAAGACACAATGCAACTCCTTCTGACCTTCTCTGTACTTCTCCATCAACACTCTCAGAGCAAACATCATATCTGTAGTGCTCTTTCCTGGCATGAAACCATACTGCTGATCACTAGTCATCACCTCCCTTCTTAACCAAGCTTCTACTACTCTTTCCCATAATTTCATGCAGTGACTGATCAGTTTTATCCCTCTGTAGTTACTACAGCTCTGCACATCGCCCTTATTCTTAAAAATCAGTACCAAAATACTTTTTCTCCACTCCTCAGGCATCCTCTCACTTTCCAAGATTTCATCAAACAATCTGGTTAAAAATTCCACTGCCATTTCTCCTAAACACCTCCAAGCTTCCACAGGTAGGTCATCTGGACCAACAGCCTTTCCATTCTTCATCCTCTTCATAGCTATCCTTACTTCCGACTTGCTAATCCATTGCACTTCCTGATTCACTATCCCCACATCATCCAACCGTCTCTCTCTCTCTCTCTCTCTCTCTCTCTCATTCTCTTCATTCATCAGCCCCTCAAAGTACTCCTTCCATCTGTTCAACACATTCTCCTCACTAGTGAGTATGTTTCCCTCATTATCCTTTATCACCCTTACCTGCTGCACATCTTTCCTAGCTCGGTCCCTCTATCTAGCCAATCGGTACAGGTCCTTTTTCTCCCTCCTTAGTGTCCAACCTTTCATACAACTCTATATTCGCCTTATCCTTAGTCTTTGCCACCTCTCTCTTTACCATGCACCTCATCTCCTTATACTCATGTTTACTTTCGTCATCTCTCTGACAATCCCACTTCTTCTTTGCTAACCTCTTTCTCCGTATACTCTCCTATACTTCCTCATTCCACCACCAGGTCTCCTTGTCCTCCTTCAACTGTCCAGATGTCACACCAAGCACCTTTCTAGCAGTCTCCCTTACTAGCTCTGCTGTAGTTACCCAGCTATTTGGTAACTCTTCACTGCCACCCAGTGCCTGTCTTAACTCTTCCCTGAACTCCACCTCACAATTACCCTTTTTCAGTTTTCACCATTTGATCCTTGGTGCTGCCCTCACACTCCTCTTTCTCTTCTTGATCACCAACGTCATTCTACAAACCACCATCCTATGCTGCCTAACTACACTTTCCCCCATCACCACTTTACAGTCTTCAATCTCCTTTAAACTGGCCCTCCTGCATACGATATAATCCACCTGTGTGCATCTCCCTCCACTCTTGTATGCCACCCTATGCTATGTTAAAATACGTATTCACCACAGCCATGTCAATCCTTTTTGCAAAATCCACTACCACCTGACCTTCTGCATTCCTTTCCTTATCACCATACCTACCCATCACTTCCTCATCCCCTCACCAGCATGCCCATTGAAATCTGCTCCGATCACCACTCTCTCACCCTTGGGTACAGTCATCACCACTTCATCCAACTCACTCCAAAATTTTCCTTTCTCATCCATCACACACCCAACTTGGGGAGCATATGCACTAACAACATTCATCATTACACCATCAATTTCCAGCTTCATAAACATCACTCTATCCAACACACTTTTCACCTACAAAACACTCTTGGTATACTGTTCCTTCAGGATAACCCCTACCCCATTTCTCCTCCCATCCACACCATGATAGAACAATTTGAACCCACCTCCAATACACCTGGCCTAACTTACCTTCCACCTGGTCTCTTGTACACACAATATATCAAGCTTCCTTCTGTCCATTATATCAGCTAGCTCTCTCCCTATACCAGTCATGCTGCCAACATTCAAAGTTCCTACCCTCACTACCACACCCCTAACCTCTCTCCTCTCTTCCTGCATTCGGGCATGCCTTCCCCCTCTTCTTCTCCTTCTCCTCCTTCGGCCAACAATAACCCAATTTCCGCCAGCACCCTGTTGACTAACAGTACTAGTGGCAGTCGTTGTTAACCCGGGCCTCGACCGATCCAGTATGTAAATATGTATTGGTTTCCACATATCTCATTTACAGATGTTTTACGCTGGATGCCCTTCCTGATGCAACCCTCCCTATTTATCTGGGCTTGGGACCAGCACAAAGAAATGCACTGGCTTGTGCATCCCCAGTGGCTGGGTTATCCAGCAGCATCTGATGCCCCCGCCACTACATTAATTTATTCTGTCTGAATAGTAAAGTTTTATCAGGGTTAGATGATAAGAGTATACCTTTTGTATATGTTATGGGAAATAAAATGAAAATTAATTCCTTATATTTGGGATATTTATATATAAAGTAATGAAAAGTACTAATGATATTTATTGAATAATTTGATGTGTGTCTTGGTGATATGGGTACAGTGCAAAATTCTTTGCGTATCCATAATATGGGATTATTTATAATAATATTTTTGTGTTAGTGGTATACTAGTTAATTCCATGCCAATTAATTCCCAATATTTTTTCCATTTCGTAGCATATGAATTATTTATTAGTAAAGATATAGTTTTGATAATAGAGGAGATAGAGTATAGATCAAAGTCAGGAAAGGCTATACCTCCTTTGGACTAATTATTGATATGTATGTTTAATGCCACTATAGGTCTATGAGGCGCCCAGAATAATTTCAACATTTGTCTCTTTCGGCTTTTCCCGGTTAGGGGTCGCCACAGCAGAACTCCGGTCTGCTAATTGGTGGTAGATTTTTACGTACTGGCTTGCTGGGCCTAACGCACAACCTTCAACTAAGCAACGCCCATTCACGCATGTCGCTACACAGAAGACGCTCTAACTGAGAATCGAACGGGCAACGTCTAACTGTGAGGCGACAACGCTACCGCAGCACCACCACCGCAGCTAGAATAATTTCAACATTAATGAGTTAAATTTTTTAATGATTGTTTGTGTAGGTGGGAGTAATATTGATTGTATTATATATAGTATCTTCAGAAATATATTCATTTTTATAATTATAAGTCTTTCTTCCATGGAAAAAATTATATTATTCCAACTTTTAAACAGGGTTTGTATGTTTTCAAGACATTTACTGTAGTTATATTGAATGATTGATATAATATCTCTTGCTAAGATGATTCCTAGATAAGTTATGTGACCTGAATTGGGTATATATTTATGATAAGCTTTTTAAGAATATTTTGCCCTAAATGTATCAGCAGAATCTTTGTTTTTTCTTCATTAAATGTCAGACCTGAGATTTTCTTAAAGTCTACCATTGTGTTAAATAATGACTGTATAGAAGAGTTGTTTCCTGCTGGTGTAATTAGTACATCATCAGCAAAAAGCTGAATTTTAGATACTGTGTTTTCATTTATTTTAAATCCTTCTATGCCATTATTGTTTCTAATTAAATTAGCTCAGGGTTCCATTATTAAGGTTAATAATAAAGGGGAGAGTGAACATCCCTGTTTAATACCTTTTAATATGGGTATCTTTTGAGAGACATATGTGCCTATTTTTATGTATGCCAGTGCTCCTTTATACAGATTTTCAATCAGGTTTACAAATGCATCATTGAATTTTGTACACATCAGCAAGATAAACAAGTAGTCTCAGCTCACAGAGTCAAAGGCTGAGTTTATGTCAAGGCTAATTAGTGTCAGATCCTTCTTATTTTTATTTGCATAGTCAATTAGAGTTAAGGTTCTTCTTATGTTGTCAAAAGTATTTATATTTATAATAAAGCCTGTTTGATCTATGTCAATAATGTTTGGAAGAATTGTATTTAATCTGTCAGCAAATATGTTCATAAACATTATGTAGTCAACACTGAGCAGTGAGATGGGCCTATATCATGAGCATCTTGTAGGGTCTTTATTAGATTTCAGAACTGGTGAGATAAAAGTGTATTTCCAAGATGGGGGGATAGTAAATTCAGTCTGAGCTGCCAGGAAAACATTATGTATTAATGTACAAACATTTTTAGAGAATATTTTATAAATCTCAGGTATTATACCATCTTTACCTTGTGCTTTGTTTAACTTGAGTTTGTTTATTTGAGTGACAATGTCTGTATATGAGATGCTCTTATTCAATGATTCAATCTGTTGTTTATTAAGTTTTTTGTCCATGTATGTGGTAATAAAATTCTTTATTTTATCTTTTGGTTCCATATTAACTCTATCATTGTTTATTTCATGAAAGTAATCTTTAAACTCATCTAAAATTTCTGATATATTAGAAAACATTTTCCCCAAGGAAGCAAATTTCTTTAATATGATTTTGTTTAAGCCTTTTTGTTTTATTTTTAAGTTTATTTAAATATTTGGGATTTATTGAATATGTTAGGAATTTATATTTCTTTATGTTTATTTTGATTTTGTGATTTAAAATTTCTTTCTACTCATTTAATTTATTTATTTCTTCTATAATTCTTTTATTTATGATGACTCCCTTATTATTGAGCTTAAAAGTGTCTAGCTTATTTTGTATGTCTAGTAGATCTTTATCCCATGTTTTCCTTTTATTATTATACCATCTTATACTTTGCCCATATAGAAATTATTTCAGAGCATCATATAAATATATATATATATATATATATATATATATATATATATATATATATATAGAGATATATATAGAGATATATATATATATATATATATATTATATATAATCAAAATATATGGTATAGTATTTATTTCTAAGAGGTTTTGTGTCTCCTTATTTATAAATTCTTTGAAGTCTTTTAGTCAAGTTAAGTAGGCAGGAATTCTTCTAATCTGGGTATTGTGTGTTACATTTACCATAAGTTCAAAAGTGATTGAATTATGGTCCGATATTAGGCAGGAAATTATCATAGATTTAGATCGATCTTTTACAAGTTGGTTAGAGATCAGAACTCTATCTATTCTAGAGTAAGACTTGTGTCTGTTTGAAAAAAAAGTATATGGTAGTGACTTAGTATCAGCTTGGTTATTAATGTCATTCAAATTAATAAAGTATTTTATATGTTTTGTGCTAGCTGTAATTTTCCTCTTTCCAAGGGTAGTAGTTTCATTATAATGTAAAGTACAATTGAAATCACCTGCTAATATGATGTCTCCTTTAGAGTGGAGTACTGTTTGATTGAAATGATGTTTCACTGTGGTAATACAGCCTGGTATCCAATATATGTTGATAAATATAAAAATTTTTCTATTAATCTGTACTGTAACCATGCAGAACATTCCCT
Organism: Protopterus annectens; assembly: GCF_019279795.1. Taxonomy (NCBI): domain Eukaryota; kingdom Metazoa; phylum Chordata; order Ceratodontiformes; family Protopteridae; genus Protopterus; species Protopterus annectens. Next base: position 158,478,639 of record NC_056726.1, on the reverse strand, counting down.
TGTCATCTTTATATGTCTTAATAATCTTGGGAATAGGCATGGATTTGTGTGTATGTTCTGAGCTGACTAAAGTTAAGTACTTGTTGGTTTCTATCTTATCGATGTCTTTTTTAAGGAGATGAGTTTCTTGAAGAAATATTAGGTTAGATTTATGCAGGTTAAGATATCTGAATAAACTTCTTGTACATGGGTTGTTTAACCCATTAATGTTTAGGGAGATCCCTCTTAAGGTTACCATATTGACATACATAGCATAAGGCAAAATATGTTTAGTTTATAATTTTTTATGCAGATTAGTAATCTATTCCCTCCTATATATGTTAACTTAATCAAGGATTTGACTTATGAAGTATCTTGTAAGAATATGTGGGTCTTTAATTTTTATTAGAAATGAAAATGTGATTGGGAAATATGATGTGGATGTCAGAACTGTAATCATACTATAGCAATAATCAAATAAAATAGTGTTAAGATTGACCCTCACACCTAGCCTGGAGTTATAAACTTTGAATTTGAGTAGTTACAACTACTTAAGTTACCTCTCTAACTATAACAACAGAACTGTAGCTACCACCCAATGGCTATATATGCTGAAACTTTCAAAACCAAAGTTAAACACATCCATTTTACTATGTATTGTAAAATAAATTATTCAGTTTATGCACTTATTTATTAATATGTGTCAAGATTTCATTAAGGACTTCTTGATATGATACCTTTAGAACTAGAAAGAACAGTTTAAGACAACAGTCTGTTTTAGTTGTCAGTTTCTGCAAGTTTAGTAGTAAAGCCTGAATTTCTTTCTTAAGGGTAGAATCCTGGTTGTTAGCTTTACTGTAGCTCATTCTGAGGAGTTGAGATGAATGAGAAATTTCCAAGTAGATTTCTGACAGGAAAATCAGTCAAGTTTTCTATCTTTTTTGTTTATTATTGTAGAAAATGATATTCTAAATGGTTTTATGAAGAAATATATTCCATTAGACAAGTTTTGATGATAAATTTCTTGTTTATGATATTGTCTTGGTGGAGCTACAGAAATCTGCTGCTATCCTGTATTCATCCTTGGCCACGCCCCCATTTTACACTACTTTCCAGGACTGGTTTACAACTCTAAATTATCCTAGTTTAATTGAATACTTTGGAATAAAGTAGAATAGTTTATACCTACTGATGATGATTAAAGATGGAAATGAACAATGGATATATTATTTTACATAGGTAAATCAAGATGTGAGAGTTTTCTTCATTAAAATCCTTATATATAGACATTAATGAAGCATTAATAAAAACTACAAATATAAAGGAATGCACAAATTTCCTCAAAAAATTAAGTTACTCAGAAATAGAAATATAAAATGAATACAGTCAGAGGTTAAGGTGATATTTACTGGAATTGTTGTGAAATTTTGTCACCAACCCCAAATAATAGTGCCTTTTGCCCCATAATGGCATATATCTTGTACTGCGTTAACATCAGTAGTACTCCAGAAGCAGAAAACAAGATTACTGACCAGAAATCAATGCTTCTTCTAAGGATAAATCTGGCTGGACAGAAACAGCCCACTTTATTTACACATCAAAACAGTTGGCTTCAAATTATGATAACACAAATTATATCTCCAGTTGTTAGCTAAATGTGGAGATGTGATTCACTATTCTGGATGATAACAGACTGATGAATTCTGCAATGCAGCTTCAGCAGAGCAACTGTCAATAAAATACACTGAAAGGGATACAACGTCAGAAAATTATACACATGCAGTTATCTGGTTTGTGATTCATTTTTATTTGTGTCTTTGATGTGATGAGACTTTCTGTTAAACATTTACTAAAAAAACTTAGAAAAGATTATCTTTCACTATATTGCCTCCATATTACAGTTCTTGGCCAACATAGATGCCTTTTTCATAACACATTAAGTGTCAGAGTTATACATGTATGATAGCCTTACATAACTGTGTTGTATACACCATATAATAATAATCTGACACTGAAATGGAATTTACCTAAAATTTCCAGAAATAACATAGTCACTCCTGAGATCCTTTTCTTCAGTAGACAATGTTACTTATTAAGTAAATGTAACAGAAGATCGTATAGGCACTGTATATCATTCTAAAAGTTACTGTGTAAATGTCACCTATAAGTGTAGTGATGTAAATATAGTTAACCTGTATGTTCTTTTTCTTTGAATATGTAATACTTCTATAAACTATAGAATCACAATATTGTAGAAGGAAGGATATGAAATAATAAGGGTCTTGTGCAACTAAAGAAAGCCACAGAGATGATGTATTTTCTATGAATGATCTTAATATCACACTTTCTAGCATTCTAAGAATCGATCTATTTATTTTTCCCTCGATCTGCTAATTTCTTTTGATGTTTTAGGAGAAGGAGAATAGCCTAGGTTTCCATCTTAGTTTGATTTTATCTGAATATTTAATACAGTACCTATTACATGATTAAATGGATTCATAGATGTGATGATGAAGACAGTGTCACTTTTTTCTGGTTATGTTGACTCTGCTCTTGTAACATGTGTTGCACACACACATTTGGAAAGTAATTTCCAATAGGATCTGCAATAGATGTGCTGATGTATCTTAATACTCTTACTGTTTGTAAAACCTGCATGGTTGCATTTCAGTTAAAATTTCACCTGTTTACTTTCTATAATTGCTGAAGGCTTAGGAGATATAAATATATATATATATATATATATATATATATATATATATATATATATATATATATATATATATATATATATCTTTGAATCAGTAATTGGCTGTCTGATACTGTTAATTTTGAGGATATTTGCTTTAGACAGTAAAATGTCACCAGTGGTATCCTTGGTGCCCCCTCCTTTTTGATATATATTTTTGTGGCATTAAAGCCAATATCAAAGAATATGGTTAACTAAGTTTGTGGATGCTTGCAAAGCATGGACAGTTATCAAATCATGTTCTGATACTCAAATTTTCCAGTAAGGTCTGGACGAAAGAAATGCTTGATGTAAAAAATCATGGGTTTACCCTCAGTATAAAAAGGCATCCTCAGGAAAGTGGCATGCAGTCCCTAAGTTTAGTGGCAGGTATATGTTTAGTAATCGAGCAGCACATTCATTGAATGGCTGTTCATCTAACACTAGACATCGAACCTTCCTTTAATTGAAAGGCCAAATCATCTTAAAGATTTACATCGAACGATGATAGTTGGCCAACATCAAGAAAGCAGAACAGAGTACTTACTTAACAGTAAGTTAGCTATAAGGAAACTTGCTCTTTCCCCACTATAGTGTGAGCTCAGAGTTGGTATATATAATTAGCCGGGGGTGTGGGGGGCACAATCTCCCTCAAGAGGAGGATTAGGTGAACGCTAGATACTTTTTATGTGGGGGTCTCTTTAGCAGAAGCGTTTTACATCATTTCTCATTTGCATCTCATTATGACTTCTTTTGCTTACTCCTATTTGCAGATATCAAGTGCTAACATAACTTGTGTCTATGACTCGTGTTTTTGCGGCAGCAACACAAGAATAGCTCAGATAGCCTTTAAATGTTCATGCAATGACTATGAACTAATACCCATAGTGACACTTGCAACTATACTTATTTAATAGCTTTAGATTGCTGGCTTTATTATAATTAAAACTTCATTTGCGACATTTTCTAAATTCTTAGAATGAGTAGTTGCTACACTGAATCATAATTTATACTGGAAATATCAGTGAATCATCTGCTAATAATGACAATTTAGTTTCTAACTCAGTCCCAAATTCAGAGCCTTTGATATTATGATTTAGGCTGAAATGATTGGCTCATGAATTTATCGCTGAAAGGATACCCTACTTAATGTGCTTACTAAGAATTATTTCTGTTGAATAGCTGTTAAAGAAGCTATACATTCTAACTGGAGCAGTTTAACCCAGAATGAATATGTGGCAGCTGTAGGAGGAAAGACCCAGTTAAGATCAGTAAGTGAAACATTAGTTTTGTTTTTGTTAGGGCAGCCACTAAGTATGCAGACGCAGGCAATGTTTGCTTGCAATAACTGCAGGATGTGCAGGCTCCGCAATGCTCCTTCTTTTTATTATGGGGACACTATAAGATGCTATGAAGCACCTAGCTATTTTGATTGCCAGTCAAGTAATGTTATCTATACAGGTAGTTGTATTTCATGCACGTCTGTTTTATATGGGTCTTACTAATTGCTGACCATGAACTCTATTACAAAAATGGGCTAAAAATGTTGACCAAATGATACAACTGACTCATTATTTCCCCACTGATCTTACTACTGTGAGATATATGTGAACTGGAATTAATAATATACATTAAAATGAGAATTTGGATTAATAATTCATATAATAAATAGAGAATGGAGATTTATACTATATACAATAAATGGAGACTGGGGATCAATAATATATAATAAAAGGAGATTGGGAATTAATAAAACATATAATTAAACAGAGAATGGGAATCAATGATACATATAATGAATGGAGAATGGGGATTAATAATATGTATAATAAACAGAATGGGGATTGACAATGCTTAAAATAAATGCAATGAGGATTAATAATACATATAATATATGAAGAATGGGGTTAATAATATGTATAATAAATGGAATAGCGATTAAAATATATATATAATATATGGAGAACAGAGATTAATAATACATAATATAAATGAAAAATAGGGATTAATAAAATGTATGGAATGGGTATTAATAATTGGAGAATGGGGATTAAAAATATTTATGATAAATAGAATGAGGATCAATAATACATAAAATAAGTGGAGAATGAGGATTAATAATATATATAATAAATGGAATGGAGATTAATAATACATATAATAAATGGAGAATGATGATTAATAATATGTATAATATATAGAATTGGGATTAATAATAAATATAATAAATGCAGAATAAGGCAGACATCCTCACAGTTCTCTTATTATTAACTGTTTTGAATGTGCTTACGGAGAAATAGTTTATCTGTAATTAGTCGACCTAATGTTTTCTATCCATTTCTGATTGTCCTCTCAGTATCATATATTTTTCAGAGGTGCCATTGCTAAACCTATGTCACAGACTGAAGAAGAATGAAATGAGTCAGCTGATAACCTGAAAACTTGTAAAGTGGGAGTCTTTGATTATCTGTCTTTTTTCTGTTTGTGCATCTGTATGAATATTGTTAGCATCTTCCATCCATTGTTCATAATAATGTTTATTCTTGAGAGGCCTGCAATACAATATACTTAATTAAATGTATCTCCTATTATAACATGTATACTGCAGTATATACACTAAGGCTGGACTAATGTAGGTTCCCTATGACAGAAACAAATGAATTAAAACATGGAGACAACCTTAACATTCCTTCTGATGTTTCTTTTTGAAGGAACACATTGTAACTGTATTATATTTAATTTAGAGGCCTGAACGTAACAAGTAATTTCATACTAATGATAATATTAACAACAAAAGAAGGCTGGAAGAGCACGGGAAGCCTTGATCGGGTTTAGTTATACTTCTTTTCCTCAGGAGCATGGCTCTCCTACTTGTTTGCTCTTGTCTACTCTGACACCCATCTCTCTCTCAACTCTCTTCAGTCTTTCTCTCCCCCCCCACCCCTATCTCCCACGTATCATGTGTTCCTACATATAGTGCATATAAAATTGGATGTGAATTCCTGTATATACAACTTGATACAAACCGCTATTTTATACTAAAAATGCTGCTGGTATTAATTTGTTAGTGCTGTTACTTGTCCTATTTCTCTCTTACACATTGTGATATGCATTCTTTAGCTTGCTACTGTCTGAATCTTGTTGTTTTCACACTGAACTGTGACATATACAGCCTTTGTTTTTTTTTTAATCTTTTACTCCCCAGAATTTGTCCCTTGCTTACTACTGCACTGCCATATGATTGCACATATTTTTCACTCCTGGGCTGAATATGAAAATGGAGCACTGTAGTCATAGTTTTGAAAACATTAATTTACTTATAATAATGTTTGTGTACTGCTGAGTACTTTTCTATCACTGTCTTATTTTTGTATAATTCTGGTGTCCTGCCTGTCTTTTTCCATACTACACTGTTATTCTGATTGTTTTATTATTTATTTATTTTTTTATAATTGGTCTTTAATTTCAGAAATGTTGGTTGATGCCAATGCTGGCTAAGTACCAAAAAAGAAATCAGTGGGGTACAATCTCTGAGTTCACAATAACCTCACAAACTTAATTTGCCTGAAAGTTCAACTCTGGCATTAATAGAAAGAAAGAAAGAAAACAAATCTGTTTATCCCTTTCCAGTAATTGTCAGAGTGAATCAACTGTATCAGATGGATATAACTGTTATAATAAACTGGATATAAGTAATGTAGGAGAAGTTGCATTAGTGTCTGTACTTTATGTTTCATCTTTAGCTTCTATTTTATTTACACATTTATTTATATTTTTAACCACAGTAGTAGACTGACCTATTAATCATAGTCTGAGAATTACAAGAGACTGCAGTAAAAGAAGTTCCTTGTCACATCAGTGAAATAACAGAAATGGTGCAAGTTTAATGAAATATAAACAAATACCTGCATTTTAGGAAGTCCAGAGACATAGCAGCATGTTAGGGTGAAAACAGGGATAAAATAAAATGTGAAAACATGCAAAATATATGCATATTTAGAGTAGTGCTGAAGGTTTTCGATTTGCCAAGTTTAGTGATTTATAAGGTGTAGCAATATATATTTTTCCTGATTTTGTATTGAGATTGCCAGATTAGAATGGCTAAAATATTAAGGAGTGTTGCGAAAGGTTTAGTGTCATTGCTGTGAAGTGGCAGACTCATTTTTAAGTGAGCATTACCTGAACTTTAACACCCTGCTGGAGGAATCTTCTTTCTCCAGTCAGAGTGGTGATGTACAGGTCATTCATTCTCTAAGTAAAGTTAGTACTCCTACTTAGAAAAAAGAAGGAAGGTTATTTATTATTAGAAGTAAGAGATATTCAATTAGACTATGTTATAGGCTGATGTTTAAAGCAGGTACAAATTGCTCATTTTTGTAAAAAAAAAGTTAATACATTTTCTGTAAATGAAATTCACCGTGACGATATGAAAAATAATTATTCTTCAGTGCCATGTGCCGTGCATAACTAGATGAGATTAACCATATATTCTTACAAGGTTAACTATGCATTACTGATGAATTCCATTCACTCACTAGTAGATGCAGTGCGCAGTTTGTTTTAAAGAATAGGATAAAGTAAACACTTTAGTGAGGGGCAGTCACCAGTGAAATGGGATGGCATTCCATTTTCTAATTTGTGTGTATTAGGTCATGTTTCTAGGACTCTAGCAAAACAAGATATGACATATTCAGATGTGCTTGAGCATAATTTCTTTGTAACATTCTGAGCTTTGTAAATAATGCAGCCTGTCTCATGAGTACTCTTTAAATTTATTTGCTCTTATTTCTGTGAGAGGAAGACTGATTTTATGACCTTTATTTGATAGTTTAAAGATTGAAGTAGCTGATTAGCACATCAGCTAAAATATGGCAGTCTGTTAACAAACAATTAAAAGCTAATTAGTAAGGCAGCTGCAGGCAGTGTCAGTAAAATGGAGCCAGTCAAAATGAGTGAAAAGAAAAAAAAGCATGTAATGAAATTATATATTTCAGTGAGATACTTTACACATTGACAAACCTGATTTGCATAAATAAATAAGAGGAATAAGCCCTGAAATCCAGGATGTAAGCACATGCCCATGAACTAAGAATTATGCATAGCACTGTCATTTCTTTGTTCTCATCCAGCTTTGTTTCTCCATGATTTATTGACTTTCTTCAGAAAATCAGATCTCTTAAAAGGGTCAAAGTTTACTAAACAAAAGAACAGCACCTTTACAAATGGTATTTGTTATTAGCAATATGGAGTCTAGTAACTGAACACTTTCTTTTCTGGAAAATAAAGAAGTACTCCCTTTTAACTGTTTGCTATTATTTCAAAATGTCAGTCTTATGAGTTTTAATCTTCAGGGGTAGAGATGTATCTGTAAGCATGCATTAAACGTATCATTCATGGCATAAACCATAAATACTCCTAGCAACAATATACTAATTAAAAATTTCAATGTATCCTATCCGTACAATGATTGTCTTCTTTGTATTCTCTGTATTGAGTACATTTACCCTTTCAGCCATAGCTTGAATCAGGGATAAAATGGGTCAAAAATTATAACTTCACTCACCCCGCTAATATATAAATAAATTAAACAGATACATTTGACGTTCAAATGTTACATTTATTTTCTGGCATTATACTGAATATATTTTCCCAAATAAAAATTACAGGAATGAAATACATAGTTGATATAGAATGTTCGTGTCTTTCGGCTTTTTCCTGGTTATGGGTCACCACAGCGGAACTCCGGTCCGCTAATGATTGGTAGAAGATTTTTACATGCCGAGTTACCAGCTCTGATGCACAACCTTCAACGAAGGTACGCCCTTTCACGCATGTCTCCACACAGAAGACGCTTTAGCTGAGAATCGAATGGACAACATTTTGCTGTGAGTTGACAACACTACTGCAGCACCACCACCGCAGAAGTACATAGTTGATACAGAATGCACTGATTAATTAAAAAGGCAAAAATGAACCAAAAAATGACAGCCTTGTCAGAAATAATTTAAACTGTGTAATTCTATTAGCATAAAATTACGGATATGTACATTATTTATTTATATTTCAAACCTAGAATGCTATTGCAGATCCAATGATAAATGCAGGATTGGTATATATAGATACCTTGTCCAGTGATATGTTCATGCATTGTATAGATCGCTACCTCGTGATGGTCATTGTAAGTGATATAGTTCAGCATGGACATATTCTCACCAGCATGGACATATTCTCACCAATAATTGGCCCTGTAACACTTATAAAAATGTACATATTTTATGTTTTGTGGACAAGACATTTTTAGAAAATATGTCATTCAGTCTGTTTTATGTTTGAGAGTTTAGTGATCAGGGACTAGCATCTTGTTCACTTGTACTTCAGTGGCAGGTCCGTGACGCTGTTCAGTGCTCACTATTCAATGTGTTATTTATACTTCTAGGAGGAACTGATCCAGGGCATTGGAGAACGTCTCTAACCTCTACCACCAACTCAAGCAGGTGGGACCTCGGTTTAACACTGTATGAAACAGTGATGTACATGGTCATGTCTAAATCAACTATATCATATTTGCCCCTAAATAGATGAAAAAATATAGATGTATTTGAATTGATGTGAAGTACAGCTGCATTGCTTCAAGGTTCTTGTTTATATTAATGCAGAATGAAATATAGAGAATATTTAACAATCTATATTTAATATAATTTATTTATTTATTTATTTTATATAATTTAATATATATTTAACAATCCATAATTACATTGGGAGGAACATGTTTTATTTAAGAATGCACTTTTCTGTGAACATGTGATGTTCTATAGAAGGTTCGTTGATGACCTTTTTGTTCTTTGGAATGGAACATCAGAACAGCTGGAATCAATGTTATCCATTATGAATGACTTAACTGCATTCCTTACTTTTATCATGAATTATTCCACACATAGAATTGATTTTTTAGACTTATATATTGAGAGATTAACAGATGATATGATAAACACGGGGGTCTACCGCAAGGCATGTTACTGCAATTCCTTGTTATTAAGGTCTAGCATGCACCCACAATTTGTTTTTAAGAATATAATGAAAGGACAGGCCATTAGAGCCTCGAGATTGAACCCCACTGAACAGGGGTTTATCTTAGAATTAGACAATCTGAGAAATAGATTACTGACCCGGGGATACAAAGACAATGATATTATACCATACATGGAGGAAGCATACATGTCACGCACCACTTCAGGTGCACCATACTTTGGACCCAGGGTCCAAGATCAAACCGTTGGAGATCATATGTTAAATAGATCTATTAAATTTTCTACTCTGTATACTTCTGATCAACATCAGATAAAGGAAATTATTAGCAAACATTGGGATATTCTCCTGGTTGAAGATGACTTGAAACGCATTGTGGGGGAGACACCAAGTTTCCTATTTCGGAATAAGAGCAACCTAAAGCGATTGCTTTGTCACCCCAGACATGATAGGATTATGAAGAACATTGGTCACACTAAACCCTGTGGTCACTGCAACTTTTGTTCATTTATTGATAGTAGTGAGGTGTTTATACACCCGGATTTACACACCATTTTCTCCATCAAGGCAGATGCAGATTGTATGACACCTAATGTGGTGTACCTAGCTACTTGTCAGGCATGCCCGAGTTTCTATGTTGGTAAAACTAACCGGCCATTAAGGGATAGAATGAGAGAGCATATTTACCACATGAGAAAGGGCACCTTACACAATGCCTTAGCAAAACATATAACCACCAATGACAATAATCATACTTTTTTGTTCCGGGTCCTAGAGATAATTGCTGTGAACAAGAGGGGTGGTAATACTATGAATCTTACTGAATCTAAGGAGACTGACTGGATCATTCGTTTGAAAGCTGATAGGGGGCATGGGTTGAATGATAGAGCTTCTATAAAACCTAAGTTGAGACAACGCAGGAACATAAAATGAACTATTATCTATTTGTATATATTTTATCAATATTAACTTATCAGAATGTTTATTTACATGTTTTTAGGTCATTATGTATGTTTTACATATTCTTGTCTTATTTTACACGAACATGTTTAAATATGGGAGAGTTCTTTAAATTCTCCAGCATTGCTTTTAATTGTTTTTAATTGATTAATTTTTTAATTGATTAATTGGGCTGCTTATATAAGGGGAGGTCTATTGTGACTTTTATACAAGGATCTGAAGAAGCTGTAATGGTGAAAGCGCTCATCCGTATGTTATAAGTGCACATTCTTGGAATTAAATTTGGAGTTTTGTTCTTACTTCTGCTGTACTCCGCCTTCTTTGTGACTTACATTATATCTACTCTACGGAACTACAGCGTTTTGCTTGCTGAGCAGTGGATTTTATTTTATTTTATTTTAGTTTTTATATTGTGTACAATTTGATACATTTTAAGAGAGATTGGGTGTTTTTTAGTATAGTTTATGCAGTACAGCCATTTCCTCTTTTCTTGAGATTTAAATATGTTTCCAAAGTGATTGTTAAGTAGTTATATTTTTAATTAGGAACCCATTGGAAAGCAACAGTCTATTTATACAGTCACATCTGCTGACATGCCAGCACTGTAAACTGGGGGGAAATCACATGAAGAGTACATTCTAAACTACAACAGGCCAGACCTGTATCTGCTGTTATCTCTACATCCTACTGTTTTCATTCACGGCTTTCTGCTTTATAGCTTGCAATGTAAGTTACAGAGCATAGCTTTATGGGAGGTAGTATATTAAACTTCTCATACTAAATTATTAAATGACTTATGTGTGTTGTGTCAAGAATTTGTTTAAGGATGCTGTGAACAGTACAGGTCATTTACATGCATGTTTCATGTAATGTTAGATTATTTTGGTCTGTGGAACAATGTAACATGCTCACCCATGATTGGTTGTATCATCAACCAGTCAATAGGAATGAATTGTTCATAGTCTATTTAGTGCAGAGAAGTAAGAATTCTGGTACAAATAATGCTAAGAAAACACACCATACTGAAAATAATAATAAAAAAAAACATTATTTGTAAGATGTAGCAGGGAATTGGCACTATCATGCCTGATTCTTTTACAGAGCAATCCTTTAGCATCAGTTAAGCTGTCTGTGCTTTTTCTCCTTTTAATTAAATGTACCTCAGTGATGCCAATTCCCAGGAGTTTAGCAAACAGGGTTAAGACTATAAATGCATGCCTAACAAGTTTCATTCGGTACTTCAGTATATGGTTCCTTCCTTCATCAGTTTGGAAAGGTCACCCAGTTTAAGTCACTTAATCAGACAGGAACCCTAAGTTTGCCCATGAAAATGGATGCTTGCAACAAGTGGACCATTTTTCAGTTAACAGATGAGCTGAGTTCTGGGAGATGCTTTAATTTGTGGCAGGTCTGGGAGGGGGGCTAAAATGAACACCCTAGCTTCAACTCCTAGCAGATGACACTTGATTACACTTTCAAGGCTGTCACATATCCGTGTACCATTTGCTGCATGTAGTGCACCCTCCTCACCAGGAGGTGGCAGGCATGCAGATGTCCAGAATACTTCCCTGCCCCAAAATGGGTAAGATGACTTGATCATTTACTGAATTCTTCCCCCATAAGCCCTTCCAGTGTCTAGGTCAATAACTCATCTGGGGTTGTCTGGGTAGCACTTCAGCTTTATCCACCTATGGTATGGAGCCAACAGAATTTAATTAAATTCAATTTTACCTTAAGTATATTATTACTTGATAAAGCAGAACCATGTAACTAAAACCTATACTTCAACTAAAGAAAAGCTAATAAATTTGATGAGGCACTGATAAAAATAATTCCATCTCTTTCAAAGAAACCATATGGTATACTTTATTTTTCTTACATCATAATTCTGTCGCTGTAAGTTGCTGTATTATTCTTTTGCCTTCTATGATCTGCAGTTTCTGTTTTGAAAGATAAGAAGTTATTTTAGCTTTGTTATATATGTGCATGCACACATAAACACACACACACACACACACACACACACACACACACACACACACACACACGCACGCACGCACGCACACACACACACACACACACACACACACACACACACGTGCACTCTTATACATACTGCTGACACATTACTTATAAAGATAAAGAAAGAGAGATGGGTTAGAGGCAGACCTGATACACCAGGTCATGTGGATACTGATAATTTATCTAGAGATGATGGTGATATAACAATATCTGGAACCAGTGAGAATGCAGTTTCCAATTTATGAAAAATATATAGACTACCCAAATTGTTCCAACATGGATTGAGAAACCACAGCTACATTTTGTTGAAATTTCCTTCTCTAAGTCTAGTTTAGAATAAATCATATTCTGTCAGTGGAATTCCAGCTCATAATTAATATAAATGTGAATTAATGGGATCTGTTAATAACATATGTGATGCTCTGCAACCTGTTGCCCCTTACAGGTCCCATTAGTTTCTATAGTAATGCTATTTCGAAGGATATGGTCCCAAATGGGTTCCAATTGTAAAATCAAGTACAATGATCCCTACAGGATGTACCTTACTTGACATATAAAACAACTATAGAAGTTCCAGAAGTTCCTATCTATGAAGGTTTCAGAGATACCAAGACGGAGAGTAGAAACTCTATTCTTTTTTTCAGTGTCTTACAGACTCGTAAGGTTCATGCCATACCTTAGTAACTGTGCTATCTGAGAGCCTGTTGTCTTTACTCTTGTATATCTCTGCAAGTCTAACAGGTTAAAAAATGCCAGAACCATGGACTAAATCTTCACCAGCATATGAATAAAAAGTGATTTATATATGGAGAGAGTGATCCATTAAACAATGCCTCCTCAATCTCTGAAATAAGCTCCCCCGTATGTTAAGCACTGCCATACAGTATCGTCCTTCAAGCAGACCCTGCCTGAATGGATACCCTCACATTTACCAAGGGACTAACCAACCTAGCTCTTCTTCTTAATAAGATCACAGTATTTGCAAGGTGTTGATGGGGTTAAAACTAAACTGCCTTGAAACTCTTATGGATCCTCTGAAGACTATGAAAGATGCCATATTGCAAGTCTCACAGCTTTGAAAAATTAAGTCTGATTAGGTGAAAATATGCATGAAACCCAAATTGCTATATTTCAGAGAATGTATCCTTCTCCAAGGTACAGCACTACCTGAATTAGTATATATTGCAACCTGAGAAAATACTTTTAGTGTGGAACAGAAATTTTCAAATTTTTAACTGTTTTTGTATGGTGAATGTACTTACGTTTTCAGACTTATGTTATGAAATCTTGAACTCCAGTTAGTTGTCATCATAAACACATACTGGCCAATCACAACTGGTTCTTGCATCTGCAAGCATAATTTAGCTTTTGTGAAGATTAAAATGTGATGGCAGAAATAATTTATTTATTTATTTTGTTTTGTTAACCAGGAAGGTCAACTTTGGCACAGATACAATAGAGGATGAGACAGAAAGGTACTTGTCTACAGTTTAGAATTCCAAATGAAAGGCATATACTATGCCAACAGAAATTAGTTTTATAATAATATTTCAAAATGCAAAAAAATGAATGCAGTTAGTAGGTTGAAAGTGATACAGTAAATTATATTCTGCAAAAAAGAAATATTTACAAATTAAAAAATATGTATTTGGCCATTATCTCAGTGGTAAACTTTGATCTCTTTTCTGATTGATTCCGTTTACATATCTCTGGAAGAAGACATTCCATAGCTACAAGACAAAAGTCTCCTTTTGTTTTTCAGAAGAGAAGCAACTTAAATGGAAGATAACTGTTCTAATCTTGGGTGGGGTCAAAGAATGTGTTGTGACTCCATGTGCAAAACATAATGCCCTGTGTATAAAATCCATCTCCATTGTCAGCTTTCCCATCTTCTTCCAACACACTACAGCTCACACAGTCATGAGAGACTCTTATTCTAGTCTCTAAGGGCAAAATCCCATCCACAAAGAAATAAGAGCTAGCATCTTCCACTATATTGACCACCCCCCTAGTAAGTCACCTGCAGCACATTCTGGTGCAAACCTTCTACAGTCAATGAGCAGCATGAATGTTAAGCTTGTCTGACATCAATATAGTTATCATTTATTTGACATGGTATCTTAACATGTGAGTAAAGAGCGTCTTAACATGTGACTGCATGGTATCATAATATGTGAGTACGGTTTACTATTAAAAGGCAGAAAGTCAATTACATGACAGCCACTTCTTAAACCATAGTAGGAGCGACATTTAGAATGACCATTAGATTACAATATCGTAAACAAGGCAGAGAAACAAAGCATGTCCGAAATGGCAACTGCGTACATTAACATTGACAACACAATGTTATTGGAGACAACACAATGTTATTGGATCAACCATTGGAGCTATTCAATATTCATGAGTTGAGAATATGGGTCGGTAACATCACCGTTCATGCTTTTCACTGTTGCGGTTTTTATAGTAATCCTGTGAGTACATGGTATCTTAACATGTGATCGCATGGTATCTTAACACATGAGTACCTGATATCTTAACATGCGACTGTATTGTATCTTAACACATGAGTTTCTGGTATTTTAACATGTGACTGCATGGTATCTTAACACGTGAATACATGGTATCTTAATGCATGGTATCTTAACACATGACTGCATGGTATTTTAACATGTGAGTACATGGTATCTTACATGACTGCATGGCATTTTAACATGTGAGTACATGGTAACTTAACACTGGACTGCATGGTATCTTAAAATGTGAGTACCTGGTATCTTAACATGTGACTGCATAGTATCTTAATATGTGAGTACCTGCTATCTTAACATGTCAGATAGCGCTTATTCAGGACAGTGAAAGGTTCATAGTACAACAGAAGTTACTCTAGATGCAGGTTAGTACACATTTTGTAAGATATGGTGATTTTTTGTTTTTTTTATTATTCATTTGAGTATGTTTATATGGGTAGGTTTATGTGCATAAAACTTTAAAATTTGTTAGTACAGCTTGATATTGCACAATGAAATATAGTTTATGAAAAAATGAGTTCTGAAATGTTCACATGATCTCAGCTACAAAATCATTTGTGACTTTTTAAATTATTTATTTAATGTTTTATTACTTTCCTATGGTCAATACCTTTGTAGCTGAGCTGACATTCTTTCCTAGTTTAGTTGGTGATGTCAAAGAAGGATGGTGGAGAACATATTTTCTTTAAGGAAGGGATTGACTGAGTGGAATGAGGAGACCTACCTACACCCAGGTGTGTCGGTGCATGTCCCAGCATATGCTAGTAAATGGGACTTCTGATCATCTGGCCATACCCTCCTCTAAACTCTGAGCATCTGCCCATACCCTCCTCCCCTCAAAACTCTGAGCATCTGCCCATACCCTCCTCCCCTCAAAACTCTGAGCATCTCCCCATACCCTCCTCCCCTCAAACCTCTTAGCATCTGGCCATACCCTCCCACCAACACTGCTGTAGTTTCCACATCAGGAAACCTTTTCACCAGCCTCTACTATATGATGCCTGCATATCTCCAAAAACCCACACCCTCATACTTTTTATTTATATATGTTTGTATTTATTTATTCATTCATTCATTCATTCATTCATTCATTCATTCATTCATTCATTCATTTATTAATTCGTTAACCAGGGTAGTGAACTTGTATCAATAGACAATTTTCAGGTTGAGCCCAGGATGTACAACCAATGCAAATATTCAAATGATAAAAGCATTTACAATGATAAAGGCATAAAATAGTATAATAATAAAACAGCACTGAAACTATTTGCAAAGATAAAGGCATAAACATTACTATTATAATATTATAAACAGTGATGAGAATATTTGTAAGTAGATAAAGTAGGAAAAGGCAGCAACGTGAGGATAACATGCAATATACACAACCAGTTCTGTAGATAGTAGTGGGCTATTGGAGAAAGGGTATGCTAGGGGAAATGTTTGTAGATACGGGAGAGAAAAAAGTGGGTGAGGAGACGTAAAGAAGAGTACCAGTTGATGAAGTAATGTGCAGATGTGAAACATTAGTAGGCCTTTATCGGGGGCTGGGTAAGGGAAGTTGTAGATTCAGGGGATGGCGGTATTTTGGTAACATGTTCAGTGGGCCTGTTTGATGATGACATGTTTATGTAATCTGTGGAAGTTGTTGAAAGTGGGCTTAAGGTCATCAGGGTTGGAATCCCATATTTTTGGAGCTAGCATTGAAAAGGAGAGACAGAATTCATCACGCTCTTGGTCCTTTATTTTCATTCAACGTTATTTCATCTTTATAATGTATTGAATGTGACTAGGGGATAATATAGTGAGGGTATTGTTTATTATTGTCAGTCCATTTGTAAGCTAGCTTTTATAATAAACCTATTTTATGTTTTCTGGTCATTTGTGAATGTGTGCCTGCTTTTGTTAATGTTATTCATTTCTGGTTTGGGTGAAGTTTGGCCTTCGAGGCAAAACCATTAAACACGGATATGTTTTGGAGCTCCACGTTGTACCTCCTATTACTATAACTGCAGTTGTTGAATTACTACACTTTTCCAGTTGGGGAGGGGGAAAATATACTTTGTGTGTAGTTGTGCTGCCTTAGAATTTTCATTATACTCCTAAGGGCTTTGTCCTTTGGGATTAATATTTATAGAAACAATATGGGAGAGTTCAAATGGATAAAACTCAGGCTAGGCAATGTTAACAATCACCAAAACAGCAAAAGCCAGGACAGAGTACCATGGTTAAACAGCATTTATTCCAAATACTCTAAAATATTAAAAAACATAATGCTGCATTAAGCTTTTGGTCTTTCATTTTTCAAGTGTTATAAAGACAATAGTAACAAATCTGTTTTTAAAAGCATTTAACTCATGTGACCACTGAAAACATCATGGTTGGTTACGTTCTTAATAATCTCATTTCCAAAATGCATGTCATGTTAAGAACTCCATTCAAACCTGGGTTATGATCTGTCTTTAACTTAGTGATCCAACTATATTCTGTATTTTCAGTTCTAGTTTGTATATAAATATATATACATAAAAATATGTATATAAAGTTACTTACCAAAACTTCCAAAACAGAAAATCTGAAGTGATGCTTACTCCCCTCTGATTTTATATGCTCATACAACGCATTCACCTCAACCTTTCTTCTGATATCAATGAGAAGGCTTTTGCTGTTTCTGTAAGTTAATACATATAGTTACTGGAGATGCAATAGCAAACTATTTTAGGGGTACAGTCATAACCTGGAACCTCTGGAAAAATAAAACTAGAAAACAGAGTTAGAGCAACATTCATCATCTGGGGCTTCATATTTTCATGCAGTGATGTATGATAAGTAGAATTATGAAGTTATGCAAATTCAAGACTTTTGGGAAGACTACACAATTGTGGATGACCTTTTGTGAACACATCCCCCCACTGCAAATGTGTAACATAATTAATGCATAAGTGTTAGGAAACAGCTGCTACACTGTTAAGGGGCTTTACACTTATGCATATGAGTCTGATTCATAGATAGTAATCTATAATGAAGTCATTTGCATAACAAGTATGTAAATAGTCTAGAATTTACACCAGAAAGTAGCAGTTTTCAGTGAGAATACAGAGATGCTAAGGGAGTTTAGTTGGTGCTTTTGCATAACTGGACATATTTAGTAAAGTGTTTGCATGGATAAAGGTTTCGTTTTGATGCTTCTCCATAACTGGACATTTTGCTGAAGGGGTCACTAGGGTAAATATTTCATTTTAGTGCTTGTTTTCCATAGGTGGACATTTTACTGAAGGGGTCAGTAGGGTAAATGTTTCATTTTAGTGCTTGTTCTCCATAGCTGGACATTTTACTGAAGGGGTCACTAGGGTAAATGTTTCATTTTAGTGCTTGTTCTCCATAGCAGGACATTTTACTGAAGGGGTCACTAGGGTAAATGTTTCATTTTAGTGCTTGTTCTCCATAGCTGGACATTTTACTGAAGGGGTCACTAGGGTAAATGTTTCATTTTAGTGCTTGTGCATACCTGGACATGGAAAGATCACTTGAGTAAATGTTTTATTTTAGTGCTTGTGCATGCTGGGAAATGTTACCGAAGGGATTGCTTGACTGAATGCTTCTTTTTGGTTCTTGTGCATACCAGGACATGTTACTGAAGGGGTCACTTGGGGAATGTTTCATTTCAGTGCTTGTGCATACTAGGGCATGTTACTGAAATGGTCACTTGGGGAATGTTTCATTTCAGTGCTTGTGCATAGTAGGGCATGTTACTGAAGGAGTCACTTGGGGAATGTTTAATTCCAGTGCTTGTGCATACCTGGACATGTTACTGAAGGGGTCACTTGGGGAGTGTTTAATTTCAGTGCTTGTGCATACCCAGACATGTTACTGAAGGGGTCACTTGGGGAGTGTTTAATTTCAGTGCTTGTGCATACTAGGGCATGTTATTGAAGGGGCTGCTGGGGTGAATGTTTTATTTTAGTGCTTGTGCATACTAGGGCATGTTACTGAAGGGGGCACTTGCGTGAATGTTTCATTTCAGTGCTTGTGCATACCTGGACATGTTACTGAAGGGGTCACTTGGGGAATGTTTCATTTCAGTGCTTGTGCATACTAGGGCATGTTACTGAAGGGGGCACTTGGGGAATGTTTCATTTCAGTGCTTGTGCATACTAGGGCATGTTACTGAAGGGGGCACTTGCGTGAATGTTTAATTTCAGTGCTTGTGCATACCTGGACATGTTATTGAATGGGGTTACTGGGGTGAATGTTTCATTTCAGTGCTTGTGCATGCTAGGAAATGTTACTGAAGGGGACACTCTTGGAAATAATACATTTTTCTGTCAGGGAAGTGCTTGTGCATACTTGGAGAAACAAGTTCTCGGATTGCAACTACAATATAAAAGGCAAAGCATCACATTTAATAATGGATGCCATTGATATGTTGAAGTGCGAATTGTAAACTGTCTCATTAGCATACTATGTTTTTCAGCATTTCTCACTTGCATCTTATTTTGAAGGTCTTTTCCATTAGCATAAATAGTCTCTGTGAATCTCACCTTTGGTACATTCACTCGTAAGCATCAGGAATACCCCTATCGCATTCACAAGTGACTGTAAATACCAGACTTTGTTTTAGTGATGAAGTTTATGATACTGAATTTCATGACTATGACTATTGGTTCATGAAGTTGTGATAGTAAGCAATATTTTTGACATTTTATTCACTGAGTGACTTGTTCTACTGTTTTCTCATCAGACATGAGTGTTCATTACATGTGTTTGTGTCATAAAAGACCTTAAAACATGAGTGAAACATTAACTTTAAATTTAGATGATTGTATTGCATAGGCACATATCATCAACCTTATAGCAAGGTTGCACATACTACATGACATTTTTTAGCAATATTTCTTTATTGTGCTTTTCTGATAGAGAACTAGTCAACAATGCAAATACACTAATTGAAAATGTCTAATTATCGTCTTAATATATCCCTAGGTAAGGTCACAGAGAAACTATTGTCTGTGTGGTTTGAGACAAATGAAAGACATATCTATAACCTGAATGTAGGGGCATTCAGTGTATACAGTTTATATTTTACCAAGAGCAAGACTTTCTCACAAGGGCACAGCCTAAGTGAATATACAAGAAGCCCCAACATAGGTAACTATATAAATGGACTACAGTCCTGCTATGGTTTATTGCTGTTATGTAATAGTTTCATTTAAAGAAATGTATAACCATTCTTAAATAAGGCCACAATACTTCTTTTTTTAGAACACCTTTATTGAATTATCACTTAACTGTGTTAACAAGTTAAAATTTTCAAACATTATGCTTCACATATATTGCTATATATCATATAACCTAAGCAATATTACATAAATTATTCAAGTCCTGCCCCTTTTTAAACAAGAAATATCTTTATTAAACCATCACTTATGACATAAGCAGTCATACGTTTATATAAATGAAAACAAACCACACTGACACAATCCTAGTCCCAATCATTTTCCATCACAAGTCATGCTGACACACTCCCAGTTGCAAATATTATACATTACTTATAATCTACCCAATAATTTTCAATCAAACATTATATAGCTCATTTAAGTCCCGTTTTCTTTTAAACCTCATTCCTCCCCTGCATGTATTGTTCCCATAATTTTCATTTTTTACTATGTAGTTTGCTCCAACCTTTTTCTAAAGATCTAAATTTCAGTTGTTTTATCTCTTTTACTAGATTCACTACTTCTATTATAGTTGGTTTAGACTTTGATTTCCATTTTCCAGTAATTGCTCTTTTAGCAACCACCATTATTAGACACAGCAAGGCCTTACAATGCATAGGCAGTTCTGTTTCTGTATTATAGCTCAGAAAAATCATCTCCCTCATCACAACAATCTGCCCACCCAGCATCTCCAACAATGCATTCTGCAGAGAATCCTTAAAGTCTGCCAACTCATTGCACTCCCAGAAAATTTGTTCCCATTTGCCTCTTTCTTCCCCCGCCACACCTCCAACATTTGTTACCTACCTGAGGAAAACTTCTCTGGAGTCTACTTGGAGTATACAAATATTGTGGTGATTTACTTCACTGTGCTGTTATCAGTCACAGGAGCAGTTTTAAGATGTACCACAGTTGCAATATTTTAACATCCTTAATATTATCATACATTTAGGAGTTAACTGACTGCCGTCAAGGCATTCTGAGAAGGTGAAGAAAACAGTTTATTTAGTCCTTGGTAGTTGGTAGATTAAAAGATGCTAAGAACAGCTTGCATTAGTATATTGTCTGTATGGCAAACATTCAGTTGCAGAGAACAAAATATTATCAGTAAACAAAATAGGAATTAAAATACTGCTATATTGTTTTAAAGACTGGATACTTGTTCAAGCCAAAATTGAACAGTAAATTAGTTACCATCACAGTTTAATGTCAGTAAGGAAGCTAGTGGATCAATCATAAACAGAAGAGATCATATTAACCTTTGAAGTGTAAACAGTACTCTAATTTTAGCATAAAATTCAATGGATTAAAGTCTTGTAACTACAGAGAAAAAAGCATTTTCTATGCTTTGGAGGAATGAGTAGCTGAAACACTTGACTGCAATGTTTCTCAGAAAGTTTATTTACATACTAACGTGCTTGTTAATTACCATTAGAGCATTAATAACATGAATTAGCATCAATGAGCAGGAAATAAAAGTTAGTACCTCTGTATTTTCTAAAAAAATGTTTTTCATGCTCTGTTAATCGGCAGACCAGTTGAAGACGCTACATCATTAAATGTTATTTTGTCAATTCATGAAAATTATATTAAAGGCAGATCACATTCAGCCATTATCATCAGCATAAAGGACTGCTAATAATGTAACACATTTCCTAGACAGACATATGTTTTATGTTAAAAATAATTGTTAAAATTATCAAAACAAATGTGTCCACTCTATCATGATGTGACATTTCAACGAACAATGCAGTATAGTTAGAATTAATTATAGCTATATGTGAATTATTTTGTCAGAATGGTATAATTACATAAACCAAGACCTCAGACTATGATTGCTACTGACTACTTTGCATTTTGTTATTTCTCCTTAAAGTTTCATTTTTTTCACTTGACTGAATGCTTTAAACAATCATGCATTTCATTGTGAGGAAACTAAATATCATGATTTTACTCTGTATATAATGGATGCGCCAAGTCTTTGACTACATGAGTAATGAAATGATGCATGCTTAGATACATTATTCAGATTACATTGCTGCATGTCTGCATAACTTTTGATGACTAAGAATCAATATTTAAACATGGTACATTTCTTTCTACTATTATTAATTAATTCATTCATTCATTTCATTATCTGTTTGTTCATTCATTTGGTAACTGAGAAACTGACCCTTTTTAGATATGACTAGAACCGTTTCACAATGATTATTATTCACATATATTCATATCAAAATGATAATTGCAGTCACATACCTATATACATAAAAATAAATCATTAGCAAGGTATAGTAGACCTGAAGTATAGAACATATTATTACAGACTTGTATGCATACAATTTATAAGAGTAATACAGATGTACATTACATATTGCATAGTACAGCTGAGGATATACAGATGCTACAGAATCAACCAAACTGATTGGCATAATGTACTGAGTTTTGTTGGATGCAGTGGAATTTGTGTTTTTAATAAAATGATTAGATAATGCATTGTCCTGAAAACAGCTGTGTTCATTCAGCATTTATAGGAAATCTAACAAGTCTAGACTAAATTCTTGTCAGCTGCCGAGTTTCTCACTTCATCAGGTATACAATTCCATTTTGCTGAAGCTCCGTTGCTGAAGACCGCTTCTCTATTGACAAGCCCAAAAAAAGAGGTCTACCAAGCTGTAGGTGTGTTTTAGTTTGAATACAAGTAGAGAGACATTATGATTAAGTAGCTTGTAGGTAAGCAACTTGAACATGAAGTTATCTCTGACTGATCTCTATCTTCTAGGTAGCATTTTGTCTTTGCTAGGTAATGCAGTGGTATTGTTTGCTACTAGAGACATACATACATAGATTTCTATATTTTTATGATTTGGAAGGTTTTGGAGTTTCTCCGTTAGTGTTTTCAGTGTTTGTTTGCAAGTGCTATAACCAACTTCCAGAGCTGAATATGACCACATCTTCTACACACACACACACACACACACACACACACACACACACACACACACACACACACACACACACACACACACACACAGATACAGAATAGTAAGTGTCCCAGCATAAATCTGTATGGATCAGTTTGGAAATCAGACTGAAAAATGAACCAGTTACTGGACTGAAACTATTGGTGGTAAGCCAGAATGTTGTGTTAAGCCGAGTCAGGTCAAGACATTCTCTTCCAGCACAGCTTTGTATGCAGTTTTCTGGTACTCATCTTTTACTGTTTTAAATTTATTTTGCAGGGCAAAATAGATGCTATCTGTATACTTGCCTTTTTGTAGCTGAAACAGTCTTCATTTGTTAAATGGTCTTTGACTCTCATGGTATTAAAAACAAGAGGGAAACCATGTTGTTTGTCAAATAATATTCAGTATTTTGAGATGTCAAATAATATTCAGTTTTTTTCTGAGATGGTGATGTAGTTGGTTATATATGATCTTTTGAGAATTTTAGAAAGAAAGCAGATTATTGCAAGTGTATGGTAGTTGTAAAGTAAGGATGAGGTTGGCAATGTGTTTTATTGCTGTGCTAGATACCTGCAAACCACCTGTCCTCTGAGACTTACTGACTGATTTATTTCCTGAAGGAAAGAACTGATCCCTATCCATTGATTTCCACATGATGAGAACCAGTTTCTAGATGCTGCCATCTAGGCATCACTTTGGGTTTCTTATACTCTTTCCCCACCCTCTGGGGCTTCTATTCCCCATGGTAATTTGCACATGCAACTATATGTAATGATATCACCCAATTTGAAAGTGATGAAGGATACAATCAATGTCTAAGGAAACAGAGCCAGGACCTCTTAGTATTGGAACAGCAATTAAAGGAGAAAAAGACCAGGAAGTTCCACAGGGATGTCTCAGATTATGAGGCAGGTCACCCATATGCAAACAGTAAACATGTTAGATTTGTACCCTCTAACAGGAATGTAAACAAAAGGAAGAGGCCACGATCTATACTCAAAAAATCTATGGCCTCCAGTGGTGAGGGATCAGGGGAAAATTCTTCCTCTGGATTGGAGTCTTATGCACAGAATGTCACAGATTCACCTACAGCCAAAAAAAGTAACATGACTACCCCTTTAGGGTTAAACCAAAGCGGGGGGAGGCAGGAAACACAGGACCAGAAAGCATGGAACAACTACTCAGGTTAATGGTAAAGAAGAAGTATTGAACAATGTAATAAATATCTCTTCTGTTGATCTTTCACCCTATTGTGTCAAATTACTAAATAAAGGACTGAATTTTATACTGGGGTTTTTTGTGCCTGAGAATACCTTTGCACAGGATGTATCATCCTTTCCTAGATGTCTTAACTTGAAACTTTTCTTCCATACAACATCTGACTCCCAACCACAATCTGAATTCAAATACCACAAGTC
Organism: Protopterus annectens; assembly: GCF_019279795.1. NCBI lineage: Eukaryota > Metazoa > Chordata > Ceratodontiformes > Protopteridae > Protopterus > Protopterus annectens. The sequence goes on along the minus strand of NC_056726.1, from coordinate 158,453,802 downwards.
TAGTTTCAATCCACCCATGCATCCCACTGTCCTTATGTTCCAAAATTCGATCCTCAAAGATCTACATTTTAATTTCATGGAACACCAAATAAAATCTAATAATCTTTCCAAACAGGAGATGGACATGGTACAGGAACTGGGTAAGAATCAAGATATAGTTATATTGCCAGCAGACAAGGGTGGTGCTATTGTGATACAGGATATGATACAATATCAAGAGGAAGCCATGCGGCAACTTTTGAATAAACAGGACTATACACATATGGTATGTGATCCTACCAAAGGTTTTAAGAAACAGGTTGATGGTTTCCTTTGTCTTGCTAGAGAAGAGGGCATCATTACAGATGACACTTTACACCACCTTATGGTTAGGGATCTCTTCAGTCAATACATTTATTTTTTACCAAAAATTCATAAAAATATGCAAAATCCACCAGGGAGACTGATAATTTCTGGCAGAGGATCCATTACGAAACCACTTTCCCAATTTTTGACATTACACTCTGGAACAGGCTACCCATCTACGTCAAGCAAAGTTCTTCATTAGCACTCTTCAAGAAAAATCTTGATGAGTGGATGTGAAATAGGAGATACACCCCGGGGATCACTTCTGTGTCTCTGCTCGACAGTGGCATAGGAAAATAACTTTTTTGGGTGGCATAAGCCAGGGAACCTTGTTGGATAGGCTTATGTAGGCCCTTGTACCTACCTATGAACCTATAAGCCCTTACTTACAAATGTAAGAGCCAGAATACAAGACACCACAGAATTTTTGAGGATCATTTCAGACATGCAGTTGGAGACTGGGTGGCTTATGTGTAATTTGTATGTTTCTGCATTGTACACCAGTGTCCCTCATTGGGCAGGCTTGGAGGCTCTTGAGTATTGGCTCACAAAGACCGAGTTATACCCACTGGGTTTTAATACATTCCTGGTTTGCTTAACAGAACATATTTTGACTAAAAATGTGTTTTACTTCCGGAAATCATGTTACTTACAGTTGAATGGTACTGCCATGGGAGCCTCCTTTGCCCCCATATATGCCAATCTCTTCATGGCCTATATTGAAGAACAACTTATTTATGATCAGGCCCATAACATCTATTTGGAAGAGATCGACATATGGAGGAGATACTTGGATGACTGCTGGTTGGCATGGAGATCTGATAGCATTTACCTTCAGGAATTTGTTGAATACCTTAATCATAACATGTGGGGAATTGAGTTTACGGTCTCCTTTGATATCAATAGCATCACATTTCTTGATGTATTGGTAACATGGAATATTGACCATACTCTTTCTACTGAAGTTAATAGAAAACATCCCCAATTCAACTCCTTACTCCATGCCACCAGCTTTCATCCATCTCACATATGCAGAAACATTCCAAAGTCACAATTTCTAAGAATCAAAAGTATTTGCTTAGATGCTAATACCCATCACATATATGAGAAAGATCTTATTGAGAGATTCAAGCAGAGAGGTTACAAAACAGGGGACATATATCGAGCCAAACATTGGGCATCTGAACACGACAGGTCTGGATTATTACAATATAAGGACAAACTGGTAAAGCAGAACCCACCCATAAGATTCACTACCACATATGGGAGAAATACAGATGTCCTCACTAACATTGTATGCAAACAATGGACCATTCTCCTAGCCGATACCCGGCTTAGGGACATTGTTGATGAGAAGTGCCACTTTTCCTTTAGAAACGGAAAAAAGTTGGGCTCATACATGAGTCACTACAAACGTATACGTACCCCAGACACACACTCTATACAAACAACCATACAGGGCATGGCTCTACAAAGCTGTTTTCCATGTGGACACTGTACACATTGCAAAAGTTTCTTCAAAACCAAGGAGTTTTCCAGCAAGAGTCATCTGCGAACTTGGTCAGCCAAAGTCCTTCCATATTGGCCTGTACCTCCGAGAAATATATACTGAACAAGAGAGGTCCCAGGACTGAGCCTTGTGGGACGCCACTTGTAACTGGTTTGGAGTCTGACATGGCTCCAGCAATTCTAACCATGTGGGTTCTGTCCTTGAGCCAGTTTGCAACCCATCTAGTGACATAGGGGTTTATATTTAAGCTGGTGAGCTTATCTATAATGCCCGAGTGGGGTATTGTATCGAAGGCTTTTGCGAGGTCCAGGTAGGCTGTGTGGACCACCTTCCCCTCGTCAATGGCCTTGGTGACTGTTTCAAAGAAATTAACCAGGTTTAAGAGGCAGGATCTGCCCTTAACAAAGCCAAACTGGGTAGGATCCAGTGTCTGTAGGTCCCCAATATCTTTATTTATGAGGTCCATGATGATCCTTTCCATAGCTTTGCAGACCAAGCTAGTCAGGCTTATGGGGCGATAGTTTCCAGGATCCATTGAGGCACCACCTTTTGTTTTTGCAAATTGTCAATCAGAATGGTTAATATATTTGGCCACATGCAGCTGTTCTGCCTTCTATGTTGGCCAAACCACTAGACCATTCAAGTTTAGAATTTCGGAGCACTTAAGTGATATTAGGACCAAGAGAATTAGTAATTCACTATGCAAAAACACAAAGAAACATCCCAAAGCCAACTTTTATTTCACCATTATAGATAAAATTCAGGGTAACAACAATAATAAATCAGGTTGGCATCAACTACTTAATAATAAAGAGAAGAAATGGATTGTTAAACTTGGGGCATTATTTCCTCCAGGACTAAATAAATATTTTAACACTTTTATATAAGTGTAATTTCTTTATATAACCTCCAGGTGGACCAACTGCTATTTAACGGGAATGTTTGTCACAAGGATTTGATACAATGATGAAGGCTTAACTTTTCAGCCGAAACTGGTCTGTTTGTTCTCTTTATGTTACTACAATAAACCTTATTGTCACTGTTTTGCTGGCTCTTGCTTTTTTGAAACATGGTAGTTTGCACATGCTCCATTAGTGCTACAAACCCTTATAGCTTCTGGTCAGTGGCAGCACATGCTCAGTTGCACATACTGCATGGCTGCAACACCTAGTATTCCCTCTAGGCTGAGACTTGCTCACCCCCATCCCCCCAGCATGGCTGAGCTGAACAAGACTTGTCCTTTTTCTCTCCTGCCACGAATCATTATTAAAACTCAGGTTTTTGTGACATTGTCAGGGCTTCTTACCCCTATGCCATAGAGCTGGACAGGAATTGACTATAAATATATCTTTGTAAATCAACCTACAAGAAAGTAACGAAAAACATTGGAACTGTAATTTTGTTTACCAAGTATATTAAAACTCTTCTGGATCAGCAGTTACATTTCCAGAACATGTTTATTCATGTGCAAAGTATGATATTGTTCCTGATATCTATATTACTAATTCATATTTTTTTCTATTAAGTATCTGTGATGGATCTGGTTTTATTTAAATAATGTTTATAACAACAGATCCTGATAACTGAGAACCCGTTACTTTCTATATTTTATATAGCTTGTTGCATCAGCCATTTTAGCGAAAAATACATAATCAAATGACATTCAACAGGAACTTTTGTCAGCCAATAACTGTGTGCTTCATAGCTCAGTGGGCAGAGTCTTTGGTTCACAGCTACACTATTTGCATTATTCCTTCATATCTACATGGGGTTTCGGTGTCAGCCTTCTTCCAAAAAAACTTTCCATTCAGGCCTGAATTATGACAAAATATGTTTCTCGTTAACATTTATTTGTATTACATTTTCATTTTCTGATTACAAAATTTTCAACAAATTCACCTTCACACTTTCTTTAAGATTAACCCGCTCTGTTGTGTCAAGATGTGCCATTTTGTGACCATAAGAAGCAGGATAAACAGATTATATCATGGTAACTTCAGATGGTGTGAAATATTTAACAGAATCTGTGTTGTTTTCTTACTAAAGCCTTAGAGAATTTAAATGTTCACACTTCTAATATTTGCACCAACCTCTCTATAAGTCTTTCATAGGTTCATAGATTAGTACTTGGCTAACTACCCTTTTTGGGCCATTTGAAGCCTAGCCAGTTACCCCATGTGAGAATCAAACCCTGCACCTTGTGTCTTTAAGGTAAACACCTTAACCATGATGTCATCCTTCCACCCTCTATTCTTCCATCAAGGAACACATCTCAAATCTCCATCTAGTTAAAACTATCAAAAGTCTAGGCAGCCTCTACTCTTCCTCTCACCCTATCTTCTTAATTTATTCAAAGAACTGTTATTTACAGCTTTAAGCACAATTAAAACACTTCTGGAATACAAATCTGTAATTTTAATAAACTTATATATCTCCTCCTCCTCAGGCTAATAACACATATATGATATATGATGTCCATCTTAAATTCCAAGCTTCATATTAACATCCATCAATTAAAAAAGGATTCTCTTCAGTCATGACTCCTCTCTCTTATGAATAGTCTTTGTAGTTGGTTACTGCAGACCTACAAGGATGAAAACAGATGATTTGTAGCAAAGATGTTCATAATGTTTACAATACATTTCTGCTAAGCAATATGCTCACAATATTATCTCAATCAAAGATTAGAAAAACAATATATATTTTTTTCTTTTGGAATAGTATCAGACCCCCAGAATTTAGTTAAAATATAGGAGTACATCAGATACCTGAAAACACTAAATCAGTATGTTGTGAATTCACCTTGGTTACTTACCTGGTTTAAAATATCCTGGTGTCTTTATGTAACTGAAAGTATAACTCTGCTTTACTAAAAGTATTCTAAAGTTGGACTGTGATCCACTCACCCTTCTTAACTAGTTTTACTAGGTACTATAACTACTTGTTGGCTGACAAAGGAATCAAATAAACAATGAACATGTAACAATCTGCTATTATACATCTTTTACTTAAATATTACTTCAACATATGCTGGATTAATTTAACTTTCTGTGATTTTCCCATGTGACTATATTAGATATATCCAGTGTTATAACCTGAAAATTAACAAAAATATATTAAAAATAGCCATAGTTTTATATAATCATTGTGTAAACATCTTCCCAATTCTCCATCATGATGAGGCTTCCAGTGATAAGTGGCTGGCCTAATGGATTTGCACTTATGTTAGCGCCAGAATGTACAAAAACAAGTGTTTATATGAGTTACTTGAAGAAAACCTTGCAACCAGAAAATCTTAGCATCACATAGTCCATAATTTGGGATAAATCAAACAAAGCAATTCAGTTCACAGAACTATTTTCTATACACTTTATAATAAATGACTTTTCTTATTTAGCAAATATCAAAATTACTAAATGCAAAATGGCCCTTAATCCATTTTGACACATCTGTGAAAAGGATTTGACAGATCTAAATCATAATAACTTGGAGTATAACACAGCTGTGCTTATTTGGGAAACATTAATACGACCCCACAATTGCAATAACACAGTAATTAGGAATCTGCAGTGCCAATCTATTACCCTAAAATAACTTCAAGTAAGCCTCTAGCAGCTTTAAGAACATGACGGTCCATGTTGTCGCTGATATTGAATTATTGCACTACATGTAACTGGTTAGCTACAAAAAATAAATAATTTAAAATGAATGAGCGGCCACACCACCACCATGCAATTACCTACCAGCAAAGTAATTCCTAAATAAAAGCAAACATTTCCCAGCTACTGTGTCAGATGGTCGTTATTCTGCGATCTCTATCGTAAATGTTAGAGAAATTATGTCGAAGTACTGTAACATTTTATTTATTAAGACTGATTTGATCTTAGTGTAGGGAGTTAAGCACACCCATCATCTAGTTCTTCTCCTGTGTATTGTGATGTAAGTGATGCAAGTTGCTCTGCTACCATAATGTAAGCAAAATAGTTATTGTCACTGGTATTACCGTTATTTGTATTCATTCTGTGTTAGGAAGTGATGAATGATTTATCCATTCTTCTTTAAATTGCTGGTGTATTGTTGTTATTAAAAGGAAATCAATATATATGTATTTTAAAAAGGAGCAACTCTGACTACACTTTCATACAGTTTGACATTTAGAATCACAACAAAGCTAACTGACATCTTAAATGCTCTTTTTATAGTACGTCAGGAATACATGATATGAGTGAATAAGTGCACTTCTGACTGTTTTGCTGCAAAAAAAAATAAGACAGGACATAGCTGTTCATTCTTAGAAGTCATTCGTGTATTTTGCTTTAAAGTTTAGCTTGTTTCATTTACTAGTAAAGCTTATAATCACTGCGTTTCTATGTAAACATATGTTACTGTTTAATTATTAATGAATAATAAGCATATCTTCTTCTAACATCGAAAACAGAGGGAAATAAGTTATGAAAAAAACTTTACTAGTAAAATGGGTCTGAAATGAACATGATTAGTTATATTTTTAGCTTCCCAAGAGAAATTTTATGTTGTTCTGAAAAGCACACAAACTGAGTAACTATTTACTAATTTTTATAGCACAATAATTACAGAGCTGTATTTATTTAATTCAGACCAGCTTCTCATAGCTGGTTATAATACTTTGGAAACATCTACAGTGAATTATCGAATCACATCAGGTTATATTCATGTAGCTTTGTAAAATGGACATGACAGTGATCAGACTTCCTTAGCTAAATACACTCAGGAAAATGTCTGAACTTAGCTACAGAAATTAGATATTTGGCTTCTCAGAGTTGATTTAATAGGATAGGGAATATACCCATATTTTGCTGTGAAGCAAAAACATTGATTTCTGTAAAGCTGAGAGCCTTTTTGGAGACTACATTTTTCACAGAATTTCAGTTTATATTGCTATAATCTTAAACAGCTTTCTGTTGCTCTTGGTTGCTGCATGTAGCTGGAACATTGGCTCACATTGATTCAGACATTAAGATGATTGGATAGAAATAAACATTTCAGTCAGTCTTACAAATGGAAGAATCTGCATCTGGCTTCATATGTTATGTTTCTCAAGGAAGACTAACTGAGAAAGGAGAGAGACTCCTGACATATCTTTAAAATAAAGAATAATGACAAATTACTTATTTAAAAACATAGTCTTAGTCTTGTTGTAAGCCTTAGTTTGTTTGATTTAGATGGTTTGTACATAAACGTTCAGCTTTTATAAAGTAGACTGCTACTGTTAGATGAATTGCAGCAGTCTGTGTTTTGTTAACTCAGAAAGACATAAAAGTCAATGCTTACTGTATAACCTTCATGACAATGCAGTGATTGGTACCACTTAATTACTTATGATCTTATGTATGATGGAGGGGGACAAATACTGGCAAGGTTACCAAAGTGATGATGCAGATTAAAAGGAAACTGAAGATTAGAAGGGCACGCTAGGATATTTAGGTTCATGGGTTCACAGGTAAGTATTAGGCTAGCTGCTTTTGTTGGCCATTTTAAGCCTAACCAATTTCTCTTTTAAAGGTGAGAATCAAGCCTTGTACCATGTGTCTTTGAGGTAAACACCTTACCCATTATACCGACCCCCAACCCTATTGTATGTAGACGATATCACAAAGGAAGAAAATGGGAACAGTTCAGGAAGATGGGAACGGTTCAGGAAGATGGGAATGGTTCAGGAAGAGTTTATCCGCAAGCCTCAAGCAGACTGGGCTGTCCACTTCTCTTTGACGTTTTGGACTGTTAATATTTTCATATGTCTGCTTGTGTGCATTTACACATAAACATGATAATTAAAAGGCCAATGATTAGGATATAATTTTTAATATTCCTAATATTTATTAGAACAAGCTAGGGTAGGTGAAATACAGGGTAAAATGACAACTTGTGATGCGTGTAGTCAGTGTAAAAATATTTTAAAATATTTTAATGACATCTAAGGTTAAAATTGTAAACAAACTTATCAGTATTAAGGGTAAGTTCAGTTGTCATACCCAAGGTGTTGTTTATGCTGATCTTTGTTCCCATTGTCCTGGCTTTTACGTTGGGAAAACTCAACGTAAATTGAGTCAGCGTATTTATGAACATTTTTATGATATTCCTAGGAGAGAGGAAAAAAATGCCCTATACAGACACATCAAAACTTTTCCTGACCATGTGTTCAAATTTGTGGTATTACAACAGGTCAGGAAGGGTGAGCGAGGGGGACCTTGGAAATTATGGTTGGAGGACAGGGAGACTTGATGGCAAGTCTTCCTTAATGCCCATACCCCCCCCCCCCCAGGGTTGAATGACACTATTTCTATCAGTAGTAAATTGAAGCTTAGAGTATTGGATAGATAAAATTATTTTAATGGTGTGTGGGTAGTATGCACTTAAGATTTATATATTTATATTTTTACTTTCACTTAGTTTAAGGTTGAATTTTTTAATATTTTGTGTTTTTGATGTGCACAGGTAGTATTAATGACTTCATTTAATTTAATTGCATTGCATTAATTTCAATTGAGTAAGTAATCTTTGGGGGTGGGAGTGGTATATAAGCTGAACTGTTATATCATTTTATTGTCTGAAGAAGTTTGGTCTATGTGCCTGACGAAAGCGCTTAATTTTACTTTTTGTACTAAGTGGTTATATTTACTTCAGTAAACTTGTTTCTGCTCAACGAGTGGTTCCTTTTCAATTATTTGTTGTTAGTTTTTAGTTGTTTTTTTTTCTATGTAAAAGAATTTGTGAGATGGACATACGAGCAGCTTTGAATGATATGCACACGCACAGTAAATAGGTTAGAAATATGACTTCTGATGACTTTGATTTTTTACATTTACTGAAAGCATGCAAGGTTAGAGTTAGGAAGCCTGATAAAGGCAGCGAGCTTGTTTTCATGGATGAAAGTGAATACGTACAGAATATGCTTACATATTTAGACAGATACAACTATTGCCACATAAGTTTAAGTGAAGTTAATACTGCCTATAAAGAGGTAAATAACTCCCTAAACTACCTGTTTTTGGAAGGGAGCCTTAATATAGACATCTTACATTATTTAATTATGTTAGCACCAACCACACCGGTCTTATTTGGATCTCCTAAAATACACAAGAACCTCAATAACCCACCATTTAGACCAATTGTGGAAGGGAGAAGATCAATAACTTATTCATGTGCTAAATTTGTGGATAGTAAACTTAAACCCATTATTAAGAGTGAGGAGCAAATTTGCTGTGATTCACTGGACTTCTTGGAGGGCAAGAACAAGTTATAATACAATGAAAACTACAACTTTTTTACAGTGGATATTAAAAATCTATACACTGTAATACCACAAGATATAGGCTCAGAATGGGTTTGAGTGCTCCTAACTTCTAAAGACATGGAAGGGGGTGAAATAAACATAACAGAGACCCTATTAGATTTAGTTTTATCTAATAACTTCATGCTTTTTAATGGTGAATTTTACAAACAGGATGTTCACAGGAGTTGCCATGGGCTCACCTTGCAGGGGTAGCTTTGCAAATTGCATCATGGCATACTGTTAGAGAGAGCTACTCTTTAATAATAATCTACTCCAGCATAATGTAGTATTGTACACGAGGTAACAAGGCGATATGTTTTTCATCTGGGAAGGAGATGCCGGTACAGCAGAACCTTTTATAGATGCTATCACAAATCTTACTAACTTTTTGGAAATTGTCTTTCAGTTTGGGACAGAGTCTATTAATTTCTTAGATGTGCAGCTGTCTAAGGATAGGCTTAATAATAGGTATAGAACCATCATTTATAGGAAGCCTACCTACTCAAATGCATTTTTGCACTTTTCCAGCAGCCACCCCTTTTATCAGAAAAAAAGCAGTGATGAAGGGACAGTTAGTGAGAGCTGCTAGGATGGTCTCCTCTGATTTGGATTTTCTTGCAGAATGTCATTTATTAAAGAGTATGTTCCTAAAGAGAGGCTACCCAGGACATCTCTTTGAACACATCTATGTGGAAGTATGTGCAAAAAGGACCAGTGGGCACTTTAAACCCATAGTGCAAAAAGGCTATATAGAAGCCTAGGATTTTACAATCACAGAAGTAAGGGTAAATAATCAGAACATGACATCCAATATGGTTCATAGGTTCATAGGTTCATACTAGGCTAGCTGCCCTAGGGCATTTATAAGCCTAGCCAGAGTGTTAAGGTGTTTGCCTTGCAAACACAAGGTGCAGGGTTTGAGTCTCACAAGGGATAATTGGCTAGGCTTAAAATAGCTCGCAAGGGCAGTTAGCTTAGTACTAACCTATGAACCTATGAACCTATGTATGTGGCTTTCGCTACCCCTTGGAATGAGAATACTATGCCCATTTAGGGTTTACTTTACTGTGCCTCTGTCTAATAGTGACACAGAGATGACCCCCGGGGTAAACCTACGATCTCCCATCCACTCGTCAAGATTTCTCTTGAAGAGAGTCAGCGAGGGGCTCTGCCTAACATGGACTGGGATTCTGTTCCAGAGTGTAGGGAGCCTCTGGGTTATGAATCTGTCCCTCCATCACGTCCTATTTATTTCTGTGTTGAGGTTCAAATCTCCCGCTCTCGTGGCTCTGGTGGATTTGGATTTTCTGAGGTGGAGCATGTCCATTAATTCCGGATTGGACATGGCCTTGTACGTCAGGCATAGATCGCCTCTGAGTAGGCGGTATGCGACTGAATAGAGCTGGAGTTTCTTCAGCCGGGCAGCATATGACATATGTTTGAGACCCTTGATCCTCTTAGTGAGGTACTTTTGGGGTCTTTCTAGCTGCTGCAGGTGTCGGGTAAGGTACATCCCAAATGGGGCATCGTACTCAATTATGGGCCTGATAAGGGAAGAGTATAGGGGCACAATGACCTCTCTTGATCTAGATGTGAATCCTTTCATGATAAGGTGGGTAATATAGAAGGTCTTCCTAACCACCTTGGCAATGTGAGTGTCAAATGAGAGGTTTCTGTCAACTTGGGTCCCTAGGTCCCTGATTACTTCTTCCGTACTTAATGGATTACCACCTATGTGGTAATTTGTGGGTACTTTGTTTTTCCCAAAGGGTATGACTATGCATTTTTTGGCGTTCAGTTTAAGGCCATGACTCTGGCACCAGTTATCCGTTTCTGAAGGATGCTTGTGTCCGCTGGAGTATCAATTATGGCGCTCAGTTTGCAGTCATCTGCAAATTTTGTCAGCCACAATCCTCCTATGTTTGCTTGCACCTCGGAAAAATAAATGACGAACAAGAGGGGTCCCAGGACCGAGCCCTGTGGGACACCGCTTGTGACTGGCTTAGAGTCTGACATGGCTCCAGCAATTCTGATGTTGTGTGTTCTGTCCTTGAGCCAGTTTGCAACCCATCTTATGACATATGGGTTTACATTTAAGCTGGTGCGCTTGTCTATGATGCCCGAGTGGGGTATTGTGTTGAAGGCTTTTGCAAGATCAAGGTAGGCTGTGTGAACTGCCTTACCCTCATCAATGGCCTTAGTGACTGTTTCAAAAAAGTCGACCAGGTTCAAAAGGCAGGATCTGCCCTTGATAAAGCCGAATTGGGTAGGATCCAGTGTCTGTAGGTCCCCAATGTCTTTGTTTATGAGTTCCATAATGATCCTCTCCATAGCTTTGCAGACCAGGCTCGTCAAGCTTATGGGGCGGTAATTTCCAGGGTCCGTAGAAGCTCATCCTTTGTGGAGTGGGACCACTGTTGCTGTACGCCATTCTTTGGGTAAATATCCTGCAGTAAGGCTAAGATTAAACAGCAGCCTTATGTGCAGGTTTAGTTCCTCTTGGAGTTCATATAGCATGCAACCTGGGTCACCGTCTGGTCCCATTGATACTGTGTTTTTAGCTTTGGAGAGGGTGGCTCTCACCTGGGCATCTCAGATGTCAGGGAGGCTACACTCTGCTGGGATAGATATTTCTCCTTTTGGGGGGGAGGGGGGAGAAATTTGCACTGAACCTGTCTTCCAGTATGTTGGCAATGTCTATGGGTTCAGTGTATTTTTTGTCATTTTGGACTAACTCTGAGCATATCTGGGAGTTTCCACCCAGGTTTCTAACATAACTAAAGAAGGCCTTGTGATTGTCTTTAGTGTCTTTTGTGATTTTTCTCTCAAAGTTGGCCTTGGATGATTTTATGCGTGATCATAGTTTTTTGCTAGTACTGATCAGAGATGCCTTCCCTTTTGGGGATTTTGCTCTGTCATGTAGTAGCTTCCTCCTCCTTTTGTAAAGCTTGTTAATGGCTGGGGTCCACCAGACAGGATGCCTGCCTTTCGGGGAATGGGTCTTGGTTTTATCTGGGATTGCATGATCCATGCATTCTTGAAGGTGTCCGTAGGAAGTGTTTATAAAGGATTCAGCAGTGTGGGCTGTGGTTCCCACTGACCCAGGGGCCTTGAAGGATACCACTTCAGTCTTAAGAAGTGTGAAGTCAGCTTTTGAGAAATTCTTCGCTGTGGTCTTTTGTGCTGGGGGTGGGGGCGGGATGTGGATTTCCAGTGAGATTAATTTATGGTCTGATCTCACCAATTAGGGGTATACTTCCGGTGTGGAGCATTGGTGTCCCCATGTTTGTGATGATCAGGTCTAGTATATTATCTCCTCTTGTGGGAGTGGTGACTAGTTGTTCCATTGCATTTGAGTTTATGAATTCTAGGAACCTTTGGGCTAGGGTTTTGGGGCTTGAGTAATGCTCCCAGTCTATGTTTGGGTAGTTGAAGTCTCCCAATATGATGGTATTTGGAGAGACATTCATACTCTCCAGTGTCTTCAGGAAGGCTGAGTGGGGTTCCTGAGTTTGAGAGGGTGGTCTGTAGCATGCTACAGTTTTGCCATCGGTTAGTTGCACATGGATGGTCCCCAATGCTTCGTGCATTGCCACTAACCTGGAGGTGTGGGTATCTTTGATGAATATGGATACTCTCCCTCATTTTGTGGTTCGGTCCAAGTTTTGCGGCCGAAAAGCATGATATGAGGTATAACCTGGTAGTGCTGGGGTGCTCTCAGGAGCCTTGTACCAGGTTTCAGTCACTGCACAGACATCGATGTTCTCCATACTGAGGAGGGCTTCAAGAGCGTGCATCTTGAGGTTTAGACTTCTGGCATTGAGCAGCATTACCCTTAGTTTTTTTCCACTTGTGTTTTCTAGGGAGGTGGGTTGTCTTTTGAGCCTTGCCTAAAAAAGGCACTATGGGGGTGGCAAGAGCCTTGGCCAATATCCGGAAGCCCAGGGGTGACAGGTGCAAGCCGTCCCCTGCGAAGCAGCGTGGCTTGTCAAGCATGTCATCCCAAGCAGACAGACACTGGATCCCCTTAGAATGACACCAGTAATTGAGCCAATTGTTAAAGCTGATCATTTTGTCTTTGTACTGTGGCATCATTCTTGGTGAGGGTAAGATGCTGCTCAGGGTCAGGGTCATACCGGCCTGGGCTACATAATCAGAGAGCTCCTCTATGTCTCTTTTCATGTAGTCCAGGGAGGTACGTCTCAGGTCATTCACACCTGCATGGACAATGACTGAGTCATATTTGTACTTGCTTTGGAGTGACCTGAGTGCTTGTGTTATGTGGCGGATTCTAGCACCCGACAGGCACCTTACTGTAACCTTTTCCTTGTTCAGTCTGGTGAGCGGGACGTCAGTGTGTCTGACTATGGAGTCACCTATTGCAAGTGTATCAGGCATGTTGTTTGGCCTTAAGGGCTGTGACTGTTTGGCACACTGACTTTGTGAACTATGTGTTGCATGTGCTATGTTTTGAGGTATTGGTTGCTTGGATATCTGCTTTGGAGGCCTCTGTTGTTTTGGTAGATTTTTAATTAGAGCCTCTGAGTATGTTTTTATGTGTTTGTGTTTGGTTTGTAGTTGTGATAGGTCTATGTGAGACTGGGTTTGTGGTGTGTGTGGTTACCTTCTCCTCCTGACTGGTTTTGCCAGTACTGAGTCGAGGGAGCTCAGCCTCCAGTTTGGCTATATAGTTGCATCCCTCACATATATTTGTATTTGTTGGGAGGAGGAGAGGGTTGTCTGTGTACATGAGGCAGTTGTAACATTGCCTCAAGATTCCCAGATTCACCAGCTGAACTGAAGAGGACGCCAGTAATTGACCCTTCGACATGCTAGAATAGTGTAAGGGATTGCTGTGTAACTGAGTCAGAAAGGACCTATAGGGAAATGGGTACTCAAGGGGATTGTAGGCGGATATAGTGCTTTCTTTTTGTTTATGAGTGCTTTACCTATGTTTATGACAGTTTTTTTCCATGGATGCTAAAGGGATTATGAATATCCTAGTTAAGAATCGGTCTCTTATTTCTGAAGACACTAATATTAGTAAAATGCTGGGTGGTCCTTTGTGTATAACATATAGAAGAGACCCCAATTTGAAAAATCTTCTGGAAAGACAAAATGAGGTATATAATAGGTACTATGGTATGAGCAAATGTGGCCAGTGCCAACAATGCCAGTTTATTAGGGTGGGTAACATGTTTACAATTAGAGATAAGTCCTATCTAGTAAAAGGTAACTATAATTGTGAATCTAGGGGGGTTGTGTATGTGGCATTATGTTAGTAATGCCAATCATATAATATAGCCAAACAGAAAGATCGCTGAAACACTCAATATAATATAAATAAAAGGGTAACCACAAATGCTTTAGCTAAGCACAGTATAGAAAACCCCTCTCATAAATTTCTTTTTACTGTCCTCCATCAGGAAGTATGAAGTCTGAGGAGGCGCTTGGGAATTGAAACTTGAGGAGTGCAAACTAATGTGGCAGATACGTATATATCCCCATATACCACCTGGCCTCAATGAGTATGCTTCAATTAAGTGCATTTTAAAATTAAAAGCATTAGATAGGTGAAATGTATTAGTTATTTTTTTTTTTATTATAAGTCTATGGAGTATTGATTAAATTAAATTAGTATTCCTTATGGCTTATTATATGATAGTTTATATGATGTTTTCTTAATATATATATGTTGCCTTAAAAACATTGTTTCTACTATAGTTGTGTATCTAATTGAGCTGTGTTTTTAATCATGTTTTGACTAATATGTCTTTAAATAATTAATTGATGATTGTATAAATAGCATTGCACTTTGGGTAATGTGATGTCTGAAGAAGTCTAAGTAAGCATTAGTTTGGATGAAAGCACTTACATTAAAGTTTGGGGAAATCTACAGCCGACTCGCTTCTTTGTTTTTACTATAAGTTCAAATAATAAACAAAAGTAAGGTATTTATGTCTGCATAATAATACAAAAAAGAAATGGAAAATTGTCACTGAATAAATTGTGAATACATTTTTTTTTAAATAATATTATAAATAATATGCTGTAAATAATATCGTACGTAATGTTTAAAATAAAGGACTCCTACTCTGTTTGACAGGTGCTGAGGGTATCTTTTATATCCATCTGAGCTACCACCAAGTCAAGCAGATCAGGCCTCAGTTTAACATGTAGTGCAAAGGACAGCACACTCAGGAGTGCAGTATACCCTTATGCTACACTACAGTGACAGAACTCAATCGGCCTGATGTGGTAATAGAACCCTTAGACTTCTGCACCAATGGAGAATGTGCTGCTCATTGCACCACTGACACTGCTATCTATTGTGCTGTGTACTGTGCTATAGAATTGAATTTAGGTTGATTGCTACATTATCTTTTTCCTTTACCATCATTTCAGAGATGCTGCCACTAATGTGCCCTTTACTCAAGAATGCCCCTAAAGTTAACATCATTATGCTTGTTTACATATGTCGTATTTCTTTTACTTTAATTATTTAGTATTTGTTTTATGGTCTAAAGCACTGATCTCTCTGCACCTCTTTCACTCTCAGGCTTGGAGCAGTGTATTGCTAAGTGACTTGCTCAGAGTCACACAGTTAGGCAATAGAGACTGATAGAATCAAACCTTGTACCACTGGACTACAGAAAACAGCTTGTTAACAGCTCCTTAATCCTCTAAACTAGCTTCCAGACTAAACCTAGTTCTACATCAGTAGCATATGTATTCTCACTGAAGAATGTTACAAATCTTCCCTTGCCTGCTTGAGTGGCACAATAGTTCCACTTTTTTCAGCCGGCCAGCCCATTCATTTCTCTTAGGGGGCTGGGATCAACATCACCCAGCCTAGGAGACACCTGACAACCAAGAAAGTATATGAGCCCTTGAACCCATTTTTGTTCCCATCAAGCACACTGGTCCTCTATTCAGGATGAAAGTTGGAATCATCCACTCCCAGGGTGAAAGGCCTAGAGCCTATTCCTTCTCCAGCTGTGAACTCACTGGCCCTATCCCCCTTAAGAGGTGGGAATTGGGTGGTAAGGAGCAGGCCATTTAGCTAACCTGATGAACCAATCTTACAAAATCCCTGTAGTGATCATGTGACCTTTTCAGTTGCTGCCAGTCAGGGAACATACATTCTCTCTACTGCGGAAGAAATCTCTGGATTTTTGCAGCATGTGCATTGATAGGTGATGCTAACGATACATTTGCTCTTCAGCAGATGTCACTAATACAGCCAGTTGATGGCACCTTCCTCCTGCCAGCCATCCTTGCACCTCTCCTGTCATATCTTTGCCACTATTTGAATTTGGGCCATATTAAACACTTCATCTGTCTATGCCATAGGGCTGATGGAAAAATGTTCCAGACTTTTGACTGCTGATCCATTTGTACTGTAATCAGTAAATAGTTTGAGCCTACTATACGTAGTGTACACAACTGTATTTATTTATGTGGAGTTTGTTAAATGGTAGTCCCACTAAGCCCATGGTGGTTAAAGTCTCCCACCTTTGTAAGTGCATTTTTCTAAGATGGTCTATAACTTTAAGGAGCATGTTTTAAGTGACTGGTGTGTCATGTGGTTTTAATTGCTTTCTATAAAACACTCTTTTTACTGGTTTCATTTGGTTCTGATGAAGTCCAGTGTTGCAAGGGAGGAAATCACTTGACCATTTGTTTTATGTTTTATTAAATCTCTTTTTGTTACTTGTGGTTACAAAACTTTTTCCTTTAGTGTACCTTAGGATGTGTTTACCCACTGCTTGTGCCCCAGGTTTTCTTATTCTTAGTCTTTTGATTGTATGGATTTGCACTGGTTTGGGTTCCAGGTTATGAGGAACTGCTAATTGATCTGTTCCCTCTCACCTTTGCGTAATCACTGGCAGAATGAACTGAGAGACTGGGCTACTCATGCAGGAATGAATGGACAATAGAGGTCCTGTCTAACCTAGGGAAGCCTGGCTCTTATTCCTATGGAACGAATGAGCTAAATGGATACTAGTAATGGAATTATGGACAGTGTCTGTAAGAAAAGGTAGGGAAATATATAAAAGTCTTTCTGACAATGATAGAAGTCAGTGCATTCACAGTCTTTACCAAAATATTGTAATATGTTATAATGCAGAAAAAATTCAGAATTATATTTTTCTCTATATTTTTACAAACAGCTTTTCGTATCTTGGAAACTGTACAGTCCTGACATATGGTATCACCAGCAACACTTTTGTCATTAGAATAGGAAGGGCAGGGCAAGAGGGGCAATTGGTGAAAAATGTTAGGGGACACGATCAGCCACTCTAGATTTCTCTTTTATGCAATAATGGCTTTTAAAAGGCAGAATTGCATTTGCAGTCAAACTTGAGAGCTGTAGTGCTCTGTGTGTGGTCTGAATTGTAGGAACTACCTGTACATTGTAGCAAGCAGTTTGCCACAGTTTAAAATTGACTGTAAGAACTATTTGTTACATTTATAGGAAGCAGTTGGCTACCATTTAAAAGAAGTATTTTTTTCCAATAAAATGTGCAGAATGAGGATTGGGGGATAGGGCACACAAACGGGACCTGACTGGCTGGGGCAAGAGGGGAAAGGCGGTCATATTGTGCATCTGGTCACCTGTTAAGTATGCCAGTAAAAGGAATGGACATTGATTTTTTTGTTTTTGTTTTGTTTGCTTTGCAATGGAAGTGGGGTTTAAATGTAACCGATTGTAACTCATCACTTTTCTTTTCTGCTTGAGCTGAGGGGTTAGGGCACACAAGGCATTGGTTGACCCAGCTACACTTCTGATTGAGCTTTTTACACAATGGTAAAAAGTTATTTTCTGAGTAGTTACCTAAAATATTTACAGAAATATAAGAAAATATATTATTGGAATAACTATCCATGCAAACATACTCACTGTCCATAGATGTACATTTTAACAGCATAAGTATTAAAAACAGTTTTCTCCAACATCATCTACTGTTTACCCGATAATATGCTACAGTTTGTACGTCAGTTGTTTTTGAAAAAAATCATTGTACATATGGAAATACTGCACTATACATTTAGTAACCATATATTTTTTTATCTTTCATTATGTCATTTCACACCATACCCCTCAGTAGCCTGTGCTTCATTTGGTTATCAAAATAAAAACATGAATATGAAAATGTAAATAATAAGTGACAAACAGTGATTAATATCTCAGCTGGGGTACGTCTTAGATTACCTGTTGATCTAGTAGCTTTTTAAGAGGCTTAGAGTAACAATAAGGAACCCTAGTGTCCAGTGTGCCCTCATATGTATTATTGCTCAGAAAATGCTTTGTTCTGCAAAACCTGTTGTTCTGTTAACCTTTTAACTGACGTAGAGTAACATTTAAAATCAGTGATACCTGGTGTCCCCCCTCCAGTACTACGGACTTTTCTAGTTAGTCTTGAAGAGTTTAGAGATATAGAAGTCACACACACATATTCAGGCATTCATATGCACTCAGTCACATGCACATTGACATTCACTCTAGATTAGACCCTCTTACCTCTTCATCCCCCACCCTAATGCATTCATGGGCTCCATTCCTAAAAGACTTACTGTTGAAGTAAGTGACTTACTAAAGTATAAGGCCTATTTATAAGGAAGGCTTGCACTGCTCTACTGAAACCACCCAGACATACATGCACACACACATGCACACACGTTCACACACACACACACACACACACACACACACACACACACACACACACACACACACAAAGGCACACATTCATCCAAGGCCATTCAAACCACTGCAGGCATGCTACCACACACATACACCAGCCATTTCTACATCACT
Source organism: Protopterus annectens (assembly GCF_019279795.1). NCBI lineage: Eukaryota > Metazoa > Chordata > Ceratodontiformes > Protopteridae > Protopterus > Protopterus annectens. The sequence goes on along the minus strand of NC_056726.1, from coordinate 158,434,812 downwards.
GATATATACCTGATCATACCTTTTATGTGGTCACCCTCATTAACAACAATGGGGAATGCATTTTTTTCAATGGTGTTCATTGCTGGAGTCAGCCATGCTAATTTAAAGAAATGAGCAAGCCCAGCTGTGTAAATATCTTGCTGCAGTTATTTCTAGAATATTCTAGGCATGCATGTATGCCATGTATGTCATACAGTCTGAAGTGTCACTACACATGTCCACCTTAAAAAGCGATTTTATAATCACTGTGTGAAATGACATTTCCAATCTAAAATCACCATCTGGGATAGAAATGTGAAATCA
>NC_056726.1:158359387-158434009 GCF_019279795.1 Protopterus annectens | reverse complement strand
ATTATATTTAGGGTGTATGGGTACAGACTTTTCTGTGCAGGTTTCCTGTGCACTAAGCAACTTTGTAACATGAGTGATGGGGTGGGGGATTAAGAAAACCACAGAAAGTGAAAAATCAAGCTGAAAATAAGACTGTACCTCCAAAAACAGGTACATCAAGTGAAGGCTTAACTCAAGACTGAAAGTAGGTATGCGCTGCCAAAACAAATACAATTGAATGGGCTGGTGTGTGTGTGTGTGTGTGTGTGTGTGTGTGTGTGTGTGTGTGTGTGTGTGTGCGTGCGTGCGTGCGTGCGTGTGTGTGTGTGTGTGTGTGTGTGCGATAGAGAGTGTATTATATAAACACATTTGTACATGCTTTCATTTGTGACCAGATGAGTTCAGTGCAGATATATAGTTATTGCTACCATCTCTATATATAACTTGCTATCAGGTTCAGTGAAAAACTGTTACAATGATTTCTAGTAATACTTAAGTTACACATTACTATCACACATTCACATACTTAGATGGCTCATTTTCTTGATTGCAAAGTGAATTGCTGCTATATCCTATGCTTCAGAACTAACTGGCTCCCCACGTAAGCACCATGTTCAATAATAGCCTTGCATCAGGCTTTGTGCCCACTGAATGGCGCACAGCAACAGTTATCCCACTCCACAAAGGGGAAGCCACCACTGATCCTGGGAACTATCGACCTATTAGCCTGATGAGCCTGGTCTGCAAGACCATGGAACGTATCATCATGGAACTCATAAACAAAGACATTGGTAAACTCCAAACTCTGGATCCCACCCAGTTCGGGTTTGTGAAAGGCAGACCATGCCTCCTGAACCTGATCAACTTCTTTGAGGCAGTCACCAAAGCCGTGAATGAGGGTAAGGTGGTTCACACAGCCTATCTTGACCTCGCCAAGGCTTTTGACATCATCCCCCATTCTGGAATTATAGCTAAACTCACTAAACTAGGTATACATCCCTACATCACAAGATGGGTTGCCAACTGGCTCACTGACTGAACCCACAATGTAAAAGTTGCAGACTCCAAATCTGACCTCAAGGCAGTGACAAGTGGAGTGCCACAGGATTCCATCCTGGGACCTCTCCTGTTTGGTATCTACTTCTCTGAAGTACAGGCATACACAGAAGGCCTCTGGCTGACGAAGTTCGCAGATGACTGCAAACTAGGAGCCATAGTCAAGTCTACAAATGATGTAGACATCCTATAGAAGGGCCTCACTGAGACAGATGCCTGGTGTCAGAGCCATGGCCTCAAGCTCAATGCCAAAAAGTGCAGTGTCATCCCCTTTTGTAAAAACTCTGTACCCATGAACTACCCCATAGGCAGCAATCTAACTAACACCGAATGAGTGATAAGAGACCTTGGGACCCAGGTGGACAGTAGTCTCTCCGTTGATAGTCACATCACCACAGTAGTCAGGAAGTCCTTCTACATGGCACACCTCATCATAAAAGGGTTCTCATCCAGGAAAAAAGAGGTCATTGTTCCCCTCTACTCGTCACTGATTAGACCCATTATAGAGTACAACGCCCCTTTTGGAATGTACCTCACACAACATCTGCAGCAGAAAGGCCACAGAAGTACCTCACAAAGAGGATTACTGGCCTAAAACAAATGCCCTACACTGGCCGCCTCAAAAAACTCCAGCTTTACTCCGTAGCATATCGCCTACTCCGAGGTGATCTCTGCCTAACATATAAAGCTATGTCAAACCCAGAGCTGTTGGACATGCTATACCTAAAAATATCCCAATCCCTCCAAGCTACACGCTCTAGGGACCTAAACCTTGTCACCACAATAAACAGGACATGCTGGAGGGATAGATTTTTGTCCCAGAGATTTCCTTTACTCTGGAACAAGCTACCCATCTATGTCAAGCAAAGTTCTTCATTAGCACTCTTCAAGAAAAATCTTGATGAGTGGATGGGAAATAGGAAATACACCCCGGGGATCACTTCTGTGTCTCTGCTGGACAGTGGCACAGGAAAATAACTTTTTTGGGTGGCGTAAGCTATGATTCCTTGCTGGCTAGGCTTACGTAGGCCCTTGGGCCGATAGCCTAGTACCTACCTATGAACCTATGAACCTATATGTAATGGTACAAGACCAGAAATCAAAAAGATGATGCAGCCGATACTGGCTGAAAGAATATAAAAGTATATTCCATCACTGCCTAATTTTCAGCCAGCAGGAATTGTTCCACAATAGTCCTGGCATTCTTTATGCATTTTCTGTTTATTTTAATATAACCTAGCTTCTCAGAATCTTTAGCTATACATTTTTTCTCCTTGCTAATCCAGTGCTGAGATCAATTATCTTTAATCAGACTTTGGTACATTATGAAATAACTACTCATTTTTATAACAGAGTAAACAAACTTTAGTACTCTGGCTCAAAAAAGGCTAAAGAGCCATGTCCGTTAGAGCTTGCACTTTATGGATTAGGTCACACTTTGGGTGACTTCTGCAAATGTATTTTGTTATGAGCTTAAAAATTAGTTCAAATCATATTGTCCTGTCGAAATGAGTCAGTAATCACATTTACATTTGCCTTTGAGACCGATTAATAGCCTTACAACATTATAACTATTATTGGATATTAATAAAGACAACAGACTTACCACTGCAATCAACAAAACATGAACTAACCAAAATCAGCTGTTTCATGTACCCAAGCCAATTCTGGCCTGGCAACTTAAATTCTGAGTGCATACATTAAGCCCCTCAGATAAATTTCTCAGCCTACCAAGGTTGGGGATTAACACTTTTACCCCTACATACTTGCTTCTTAAACCTTGCCTCTTCAGTCTTCCAGACCTTTCACTAAACCCAAGAGGCTACTGACCTTAAAAGGGGAGGAATCCAAGAAAATGGGGAGATGAGATCACTAAGCGACATTCACCAGCATGCAATGGTTGTTGTTGCCCTGATCATGGCCTACCACAACATGCAATTAAATGCTAGTGACTAATAGTGAATTATTGATTACACAGAACTTCTTTGAGTTGACAAGTTCACTGAGTGATTAATGGGCAATAACTACTGTTAATTGACTAAATGAAAACTAATGTCATTTAAGCAACTTCCATCCTGAGTATAAAAGTCCCAGGTTGGTCTTGCAAGATCCTCATGTGTGATATCATGAATGCCAATCAAATTCGCTGCGTAGATCACCCAAAAATTGATAAAACTTCTGGATAGTTCAGTAGTTGAGTTCTTCTATGCACTTTTACAATGGAATCTTGGAACAATGGCAGACCAACGTTCCAAAAGATTAGGATCCAGCGAGACTAGAGCATGAAGGTTGGATGCTATTCTCACTGACAGCAGGTGTTTTGGAAGCCATGTAAGGTCATTGCCTCCCAGATGAATGATCAGGGCAGTTACCTATTTGCTGGTGCAAAACATCCCATAGCTGAAACCATGACAGAACTAGGAAGCCATCCCTAACCATTTCCCTAGCTCTATGATCCAATGAATTCATAAACCCATTGATGTGATCTGCTGCACTTAATGCTTCCCTATGTATAAAAGAATGCCCCCAGATCTAGAACACATTCTTCCCTGAAAGTTAAAGCAATGGAGTTATAGTCTGATGCAGGAAATATTAGTGTCAGACTTCCATCTTCCAGTTCTTTTTAAAACTTTTGTTGAATGGTCTTCAAGTATGAGTCTGAGGTCCTTCCTATGCAAAATAAGTGAGAAGAGTAACCCTGAGAGGGAATGCATTGTTGCTTCAAGGCTTTATGTAAGGCTAGATTAACTTCCCAAAGGGTGATAACGACACCTGGCTTTATTCAAAAAATATGGCCTGCTTGCATAGCACTGTGGCCCAGTGGACCTGGCAAGTGACAAACCAAGTTCATTTGCCTAGGTAAATTTGTTCTCCCTACATGATCGATCTGTCTTAGACTTTCTTAGCCATATTAGTAGATCCTCTTTACTTACAAACACATTCTCCCATTACAAGGCCTGAAAGAGCTCATTTACTCTAAAGGCTCCTGCATATAGCCAAGGTAAACATAGTGGCTGAACAGATAAAAGAATGGAAATCATTAGACATGCAGTAACCACCCACAATGATGTAGCACAGCAGGAGGTAGCCTATCAGTTTCCTGGAATCCTGAAATGTTAGTCTGACATTCTTCCATTGATTGATTAGCCTTGATATTAGCCAGTGTCCTGAGATGTTGGTAAAATCCAAGGAACAGCCTAGCCAGCATAACACTACTAGGTGTAGTCATAATGAACTGGGTACCTCCTTTAATGACCATCTCTGGTTTAGGAACTGAATCAGTATTGGCAGGGGCACTTGTTTGGAGTGTTGGGACAGGTTCTCATAACATTTTTTAAAAGCTTGCATTAATGATGAATAAACCCTTTTCACACTTGTGGCTCAGGATCTGGATAACAGAGTATTGGCTAATCCTTGCCAAACATCCACACTTCAGACAGAATCAGTGTCCCCGGTGGACCTGCCTGTAGAGCCAGTTTCCAAACTCTCGTAACCAGGGTCTGGGATAAACTGTCAGCAATGCCGTTATCCCTGCCTAAAATGTGTTGAATTGAAAAGCCCAAATTGATCTGTAAAGTTAACAGGACCAGGTCTTATTATTGAGTGCAACCGTCTACACTTTTATGATTGTTTGTTAAAGGATTGGGCCAAAGTTAGGTTATCAGAGTAAAATAAAATACTCTTGTTAGCAAAGTCCTTCTTCCAGATAAATGTGGCCACTCAAACAGGCAGGATTACTAAAAAATTGCTATTTCATCTACTCTCTTCTGGCCAAGAAGAAGGTCATTTCTCCACAAACAACCCCTCATGTAAGTAACTTCCCAGCCAAAAAATTGCAGCTGCATCTGAGAAGAGATACCTACAGGCTCTCCCAAAGACTAACTTTATTATAGTGCTTCAAGAAGGTCTCCCACAATCGATGGTCTTACTTAGTCTTGCTCATTATGCATACCTAATGATGTTATCCTTCCCTGCCATTTAGCAAATTTGACAGGTATCTTAGAAAAGTCCTGCCTAGGGAAATGGCTGTACATGTCAGATTAAGTAACCCATGCAACTGGAAGACCTCTTTGTCCTTGCTTGCTCAAAGGAACCAGTCAACAGAGGCACTCAGCCTCTGCAACTTGTCTGAAGGAAGTTTAAAGATGGTAGATGAGATGTCAATCACTAACCCTAAAAAAAAAAAAAAAAACAAGAAAAAATACTGATGGCTTGGCTAGGATTGTCTGTCTTGTCAAGTGCCAATGCTATACAAGTAATGGATGGCAGCTTGTTTCAGGGTTCTTTGTTGCCAACAACAGTATAAGGCACAGCTGAATGTTTCAAAAATGGATTGAGCTAGAGAGCAACCCAAGGCCATAGCTCTCCTAAAGAAAATTTGTCCATTGAAGGAAAAAGCTTAGACGGGCCAATCTTCCTCTCTGATGGGAAGCAAATGAAAGGCTGATTGAATGTCTAGCTTGCAGAACCAAGAGTTCCTGAAGTCCCTGATAACCTCTGTGTCATGGTCCAGGGATGTGTAATGGACTTTGGTTAGATCCCTGTCCATGTAGTCATTGACAATGAGACCAGCTGGGTGATAGAGTAGGAAGAATTTGCACTTCCTTTTATTTGGGACCATCACAATGGGTGAATTCTTGAAGGTGGGTAAAGGAGATTGTGTAAACAAGCCAATGATTCTCCCTGCCTGCAGCCCCTTCTCTAGAAAACTTTTTACTGCCGCTTCTCCGCCTTTGATTGAAGATAGGCTTATTACTATTTTACAATCCCAGGCTATTGAAGGTTGTATGGTAAAGCCTGATGTAAACTATTTAATAATAAATTGTGCTGATACCTTGTTGGGTTAGCTGGATATATTGGTTGTTGGGTTGTTGGCCCTTATAGGGGAATTAAGTAACATGATTGTGAGGATGGCTTGAAGAACAGTGGGCTCTAAGGGCATAAAAATTGGGCTGCCCTCAAGATGAAGTATCATGATTAGTACAGGGAACTTTTTCGTCAAGCCCTGCATTGTAGCCCAAGATTGCTTTCCCACTCTTAGACCATCATCTGATAGCAGGGTATTTCACCACTCAATGTAAGCAAAGATGGGCAAACCTGCAAGAGGGCCAGGAACATTTACTATTATTAAAGGTCCAGCAATATCTAACCTTGGATTGTCTGATGGTAAGATTAACATTAGCAGTGGTGTTAGGCTTGTCTAGCATTACACTAAGCCAAAGATCAGGGTGACATTGATCCCACTGAAGGTCTTAGCTGACACTTTTTATTTCCTGAAACTTTGAGCACACCAGGACCAAGAAGATCCCCGTATTATGTGGTAAGCTTCCTTAGTTGAAGGGAAACATGATAAGAATGGAAGTTCCTAGCTTGGATACTTTTTGGTAAAAATAGTCATATAGACAGAGAAACCTAATATCCAGTTGTCACAACTTCAGACTATTGTTTTGTAAGAAGCTTTCTTCCACAAGGCAGCCAGAGCTGCCATAGGTCTTTCCACCCTGCATTTTGCATATCAATAAGTCTTTGTATCCTGTTTGTGTCAATTAAGTTGAAAACAATGTAATCTGTCCAGAGAGCTTTCTTTTTAATACTCATGCAGACATGGGCAGTGATGTGTGATCCAAGAGAATTCAGCTTCTCCTTGTTGCCTAATGATATGGGGGCCATAGACTGAGGCATGTTATGGTCTGAGTTGACCTATATAGCCTTCCCAGTTGTGGGACATGCATGTTGTTCCAGTACAGTCTTCAATGTAGATGGTTGTCTCTGTGCAGCCTGCTGAGTCTTTTGTGGAGTAGCGCTGCCAGAACATTTCTGTGACCTAAAGTTTTTTTCCAAAACTATATAAAAAATTCTTGACCCTCCCTCTCTCAACAGTAAAACTAAACACTCCTCTTAGTATTCATCTACTGCTCTCCCCCCTTCTGAGTTCAAACCCCTGCCTCTGTATCCTCATTATTCCACTCATTTCCCAAAGTTAACTCCAAGAATCCGGCTGAAGGTCCCAGAGGAACCTCTACAGGACTAGGAGCATCTTTATGATTTCTCATCCTTGTTTTGTGGCTGGTGCTTCAGATGATGCTTGACTTGCTTCCATGATTGTCACTAGATGCTTCTTGCAGTGTGAATTCATGCTCTGATCATTTGCCATTTATATTTCAAAAAAGAGGTCCTGCACTTCAAAAGTTAGGTGTTTCCATCTGTCCTTCAATGTCTGAAGAATGTGTATCCTGAAAATTATGAGAGATTAGTCAAGATAACCGGACTCCTATAAGCCAAACTATAGCCCCCTCTCCCCCCTCAAAATTACCATCATTGGCCAGTTTCCATGTTTCTCACAAATAGAAAAAAATTTATCAACTTAGCCCTTCTCTCTAACCCTAAACAACTAGAAATCACAGAGGGCATTTAAAATCACTTGCTCATCACTAATTAAGGGACTCTAGCTAAACCTCTGTATCTTTGTGTGACCAAGCTACCTTTCTGTTGCATTGTGGTCAGAATGTCCATTGTTAAATGTCTTTCTAAATTAACCTTTGGTATGTGCAGTCAATCCCTGTTTCTTGCTGCTGCTTGATTTGGATTACTACTATATATGTTGTCTAAATTAATTTTTTATTGTGCGTTTCTTATGTTAATATATTAATATATATATATATATTTTAGGCATCATAACTTGATTGGCATGGTCCTCATGTGTGTGGTAAAGCAATTAACAGCCACTGGCATTCTCTTATTTTTAGATTGCCCTGATGTAAGGCTGCTACAGGCAGTCTAGAATATGTAAACTTGCTGTGTTCCTTCCACATAAAACAATGCCCAAATTAGGAACTTGTGCCCCTCATCCTTGTTTAATTAATTCATAGTATGCTGATATCACAAACAAACAGACGTAGTTTATGCAAGATAAAAAAAGTATTAATCCCATTCAAATTTCTCTCTACAAGCTGCTGTTACATCAAGGATCTGGTAGGATACAGACAAAACTAGCAGTGGTAAATCATTGCCCGAATGATGGAGAATAAGTAAGCAATAATGCATGACAGGGTGTATTTTAATGTGTAATTGACACCTGCCCAAAGGTGTTATGAGGCCCAATGCCGCAGGTAGAGGGCCTCTACACCTCTGGTAGGGTGTTAATTACACATTAATACACACCCTGGAGGACATTGTTATGCTTAAAGAATGGTGTCACTGTAAATGTGCTGTGTTTTACTTCACACATTCAGTCACTCTTACTTTCATGCAGGCATTGACTCACACAAGCAGACAGCAGCATGAAAACACATACACTCTCTCAATCTCTCTTACACACACACACACACACACACACACACACACACACACACACACACACACACACACACACGCGCGCGCGCGCTTCTTATTTTAGACTCACTAAACAGCAAAAGCGCCACGTAAAATAATGACTGCCATTCTGTTTTTGCTCAGTCCAAACTCCACAGTGGCTTGATAAGCTGCCGTGAAGCGGTGGACTAATTTTTCACCAGGCATTACTTGTATATTAATACCCTGCTGGAGAATGCTCGTTCTCCAATCAGGGTACTGATGATGTACAGTAAGCCCATACTCTAGTGAAGATTAACACCTGTTCTTTTAAATAGACCCATGCAATTTCAATATTGCTGTTACTGATCAACCCAGAGTTTATTAGACAGATTGAATGTCTGGGGCAGTAAAGTTCCGAACTCTGATGAATCCAATTACAAATGCATTGGGCAATCTAAACAGCTGAAAAGGTGATAAATACCCTGCTTTTTCCTCCTTGTTGCAGTGAAAAGAAAAAGGTTTTTCCCTGCCCTGGATTAAATACCACAGACTCTTCACCACAAATAATTTATACATAGTAACATAGCAGGATAATCCATGAACAACAAGCTATGCTGAGCAAAATTATGTTACCTCTCACTTAAAAATCATACTGCTGAGCAAATAAATAATTTATGGCAAATTCACTGTCTGCTAGGAGAAGCAAGTAGAATGGGTCAAGCATGCAACATTTCCTTCTCAACATGATATCTTTCAAAGTGCCATAACACTGACTGGGATCAGTAGTAACAAAAGACCAGATAACAGCTTTAACAAAAAAAAAAAAACTTCAACCCAGAATCGAACCTCCAACCATTCATAGCCTAGACAATGACTTTACTACTAGGCCACCCCACAGACTAAGCAAAGTGAAGGCTTAGTACAATTTAAGGTCAGGGCTTAGTAGAATTTAAGGTTAACATGCACAATAACATAATGACACACAGATAAGAGCATATCAGTACAGTCACTGCTGGACGGCTTCATGATAAATACTTGAAAATAAAAAGTTATTCCCTACCCTGGACTGTCAATGCAAGGTCTTTCCAGCTGACCACTTAAGTGAACTAACTGAGTCAAGAATGGAGTATACAAACCCATCCAGGCTCTGCCCCTCGATCCAACTTGCTCATGGACAATGAACTTGCAGGCAAGCCTCTTTTATAGTTTTAAAAAGTCAACAGTCTTGGCCATCCTCCCATAAGTCTTCACCTTGTTTTCCAGCAACATCCATCATTTTGCCTCAAAAACTTGCTCTGTTCCTCAACAAATGTGCACTCTTGTGAGAAAGAAGTGAAGCTGAATTCATTAAATGATGCTAGACATGCAGCTATAGACTTCTTGTTTTTCATAAAACACATATTAAGTACAACTTCTCTTATTCTTTTAACTTCAAAAGTGAATAGATGCAATAGCTTAAAAGGGTCCTTTTTGTTGTTATCTTGCATTAGATTATTTTTGGCTCTATCCTGGATTGTAGATAAAGGATTGGTTGGGCGATCTATGTACCAGCAAAGGAGAAATATCTTATACTAATTCAATTAAACTGACAAAACTAAATTGATAGATTTAGTGTTTGTGTTTGTGTGTTTTAGTGTGTCTTGCATAGTGGCAGTGTTACAGGAAGGATTTTATTAAGGTAAGGTATAGGGTTAGGGTTGGGGAAGAGGCAGTGTTAAGGTTAGGGTTAACACCCATTACTAAGTAAGACAAAGGGCTTCTCTTACTGACACTGTGGAAATAAAAACTCCATTGTTCCAAAACAGTGCCCCAAACAAAAACCTGCATTGTACCATATATCTAACAAGGCAAAACAATTGTAGATTTGTGGCAGATTAATGTAGAAGACACAGACAGCTTTCAAACAAGCATGACTTGTCTATATAGTATTTTGGTGCATTTCTACACCTTTGTAGGCTAAAAGAATGAAACACAAGTGGTTTGCACCTCTCCTAGTGCTGTTACAACATGTATTAAACAACCACAATCATATTTCAGATTTATTTATCCACATTACATATATAGAAAGACAAAAGTAGCTATGCTTTGGAATATCTTCAGCATGCACCTGAATATTTTGGTGTCTATTGCTAACAGCTTGCTAAATAACCTTCATGTATCACATTTGTGGTATCTAAACCAATGTGTACACTTTGCTAATTGCACAACTTGCATATATCTGTCAATGTGCATCATTTTCTTACAAAGCTGTCAAGCTAGGGAAAACTTTAAAAAGACATACAAAAAAGCATTGTTTATAGCAACATGTAACAGATGTGGCTCATAAAAGTTGCCTTCTAGTGTGTAATTCTTATTATACCAAAATATTCACCAAAATAGTTTTGCAAGACAAATATGTAGACATGGTAAAGTGTCACACTGATGACTCTGGAAGAAAAATAAACTATAAATAATGTGAAGTGGCAGTTAATAAGGTCTGTGGTAGTTCCCTTAGTTTCAGTATTTGTCTTTTACTCTTACTTTTATAATACAGATCTCACACCAGCAATGTTGTTATATTCCTGCTTCCCATCCAAGTTTGTTGTTCATCGTGCTGTTATCACTGCTCACAATAACGTTACAACTTTCTTCTGCTAGCAAAACAAAACAGTGGCAATTAGCCATTTTGCTGTGTTATATAAGGACTGGATCGCACCTAGAGCAAACAACTATGCCACACCATGACTAATGTATCATTACCTCAATAGCATTCAGCTGCCTGATATAAATTAAAAATGTGAATTTTTTTCATTTATTATGTTCACAAATCTCTGACTGTAGATATTGTTGAGATTATTTTACAAATTGAAAATCCAATAAAAACTTTAGAAAAATATGCAATGATGTTGATAAGAGATGTCTTCAAATAGAACCATAAAACTGCAGTTGAACAAACATCTACTAGACAGAGAATAACTTAATGATTCATCACAGATTTTATTTAAGGAGCATGTAATCTTGACATTTTACTTTCCATTGTGTGCCCATGAAGTGACACGCACCATCTGTTTAACGAGAGACGTGATTAGGCTTCACTACATGAACTACAATGCATGAGAAAGTCAGTGTTCAACTTCAAACTGAAAGCTATTATGGTAATCAGTTTTGCTTACTATTATTACATGCATACCACTATCTATATGAAAATGTAAAATGTTATACATCTAAGAAAATATTTTGTACACAAGTGTGTTGTTGGCTTTAACCTATAATGATTTTACAGTTATTTGTACTGAACTCATTGCTGTTAAAAATACAAAACATAGAGAAGAGAAAAAATATTCAAAACTAATTACTAATAAAAGAAAACACAGTTAAGACCAGTGAACTAAGCAAAAGGACCATTAGTATATAAAAGTATGTACATACCCAAATACAATTATGTGCACATATATATCAACCGTTAAAGGTCACAGTGACTTTATATATTAATCTAATCCTAGTATAATTGTGGGAATTCAAAGGCATTCTAGTTATGGCTGAAGTTACTGTCAATGTGTGCAAAACATATTGTACTCTGTGTGGTTTGATAACTAGAAAAGCTATACTAGCTGTTTCTAACTAGTCTAACATTACTTAGAGCTGAATGACTTCTAGCACTATAAAACTGACTGTGGAATCCAACCAGCATTCTTTGAGTATATACGGTGAATCTAACTTCTTCAGCTGTACTGAGTTACTGTTACTATCTGGGTATCTTAGGGTTCAGACACTGATTTCTATCAGTGACTGTGACAAAGGACATGATGCCAGCACAGCTATCTGGAGTTTTGTAAATAATTATATGTCACTTGTGAATAACAACATGATGTATACACGAGGCTTGTGTTACAAATGTATTAGAACTGTATGTCATGTGTATATGAAACTGTCTGAAGGTATTTGCAAAATGCTGTTTGAAATGTAACCACGGTGTACCCTACTGGAAAAGAACAGAAATGTACATGCACTATTGTAACTGCTTAAATGTGTAGATTTTAACAGTGGAAACTGGGGTACAGGAGGTTAACCTCAGTCTAGTAAATTTTAGAAAAATAGCTGAAATTAAATTATTTCATGGCTACGCAATAAAAGATGATATTTCTCAGTTTCAATGCATCAAGGAGACACAATGTCTGTACTAGGGAACTTTCTGTATTGTCTTGGAAGTGTTTTATTGTTTTATGACTTCCAGTATCTGTCAAAAGTCTGAGGAAAAGCCCTACTCTATTTATTTTCACAGGAAGATGTTAATAATGCTAGCTTCCAGCAGTGGCAGTTTCACCTGGGATAGAGTAAGATGACAAGAATGATGTCATTCTGCAAGCTATCCCAGCAGTAATATTTGAGATATTAATTTGAGAGGTCTCTTAGAGAGACACAGCATTCTGTATTCTGTATTTGACCTTAGAATTAGAGAAGATCCATTCACCACATCTGCCCTGCTCCGTAACTTTCTATGGAATAGTAACTCTCTTAGATATAGTCAGGAATATAGCAAAGCTTAGTTTAGATATTTTTCTTCATTTATTTGAGACTGTCCTACAATGTTATTTTAAAGATTTCCTGTGATTTTGAACTCTGATGTCACTGTAAATATATATTTAGTATTGTATTGTTCTTTCATTATTTATTATTAAATATTTAAACATTTCATTGTAGCTGATCTGTGTAGAGATATTTAAGTTCTGAGAGGGCTTGCATATTTATTTGGTAACACTGTGGGCCACTCGTAATAGCCTTGCTCTTGGTGAAACTACCATTTGTAATAATAGTAGCATTACACAGTAAAATTGGATGCCCTTTGTTAATAACTTAAAGTAGCTTATAAGGAGTTGGCTGGTGGCAGCCATAACTACCTTATAATCTGTGCAAAAGGGGGACACAGTTGTAAACCTGAGCCAGCCTTTCCGAGGTGTGTGTGTGTGTGTGTGTGTGTGTGTGTGTGTGTGTGTGTGTGTGTGTGTGTGTGTGTGTGTGTGTGTGTGTGTGTGTGTATGTTTGTGTGCATGCATATGTATATATTTATATCTATATATATATATATATATATATATATATATATATATATATATAAATATATATATATCTATATATATATATATATATATATATACATATATATGCATGGCTATATATGGATTTAGTGATAATAGTTGATTCTCCATTACTTAGACATGCTTAATGTCCACATGATAACATTGAATTGCAAAACAGCAACACCCTTTCAGCATACTCTGAGGTTACTCCTTAGAACATTCATTCATAAATATCAGTCTTTTTGTGGGAGGGGGGGTGCTATCCTTCCTGAACATCCCACATCCACTACTAATTACATATACTTTAAGACCCGGCCCTTTATCATGCAACTGCCAACTGGCTGCATTGTTGACCAAAGTGGGTTGACAATACAGAGGTCGATTTTAGACACCATCAACAAACCTCATCACAGTAACCCATATATATATATATATATATATATATATATATATATATATATATATATATAGATACACACACATACACACATACACACACACACACACACACACACACACATACACACACAAACACAGATATGTATATATATATATATATATATATATATATATATATATATATATATATATATATATATATATATAGTTACAGGTAGATATATATATATATATATATATATATATATATATATATATATATAGTTACAGGTATATATGGTTCTACCTCACATAAACGAAACTCCAAAACACCGACAACGCAATCACCGAAACTACATAACCGACAGTACAAAAACATGAAATCCCACATGCCCGACAACGAAATAACCGACGATACACAAATACGAAACCTCATACACTTCACACACCACAATCAACAAACAAAACACATTCCCCGTCCAAAAGCCACATACACAACACAAGCACACCAAAATCCCTACAAACCCACACTAAACCTCACATACACAACTACCTACAACCCTAAACCAAACCCTAACCCTAAGGTCCATCACTACTGCACACTTACCTGGCCCACTCCCTAACCCTAACTCACTTATCCCGCCCCTAACCCAAACACAATCACTACCGCACATTTACCTGACCCACTCCCTAACCCTAACTCACTTATCCCGCCCCTAACCCAAACACAATCACTACCACACACTTACCTGACCCGCTCCCTAACCCTAACTCACTTAACCCACCCCTATCCCCACAGACCGTCAATATCCACACTTACCTTACTCGCACCCTAACGTCCGTCACTACCGCATACTTACACAGCCTTTTCCCATGTCGGCGTCCTCGGCGTCGGTGCTTTCATCCGTCAGGTTGGTCTTCCGCACTGTCGATCTTCTGGGTCCCGTCGCATCGGTCTTCTAAGCTGTCGATCTTCTGGGGCTTGCGATTTCTGTGTCGATGTTCCGGCGTGTCGTTTAAGTGAGGTAGAACCATATATATATATATATATATATATATATATATATATATATATATATATATATATGTATAGATATAGGTTCATAGGTTGGTACTAGGCTATTGGCCCTAAGGCCTATGCAAGCCTAGCCATAATAATTCCCTGGAAATTTTTTCCCACAATAATTACTTCTAGCAGGGTGACTGACATGATCCCCGGCGTGAATTTCTTATCTCCCATCCAATCATCAAGGTTCCTTTTGAAGACGGCCTATGAGGTGCTCTGCTTGACATGTATGGGCAGTCTGTTCCAGAGTATGAAGAGTCTCTGGGTCAGGAACCTATCCCTCCAGCATGCTTTGTTCATTGTGATGATAAGGTTTAGATCCCTGGAGCGTGTGGCTCTGAAGGATTGGGATTTCTTTAAGTGGAGCATGTCCAACAGCTCAGGGTTTGACATGGCCTTGTATGTTAAGCAGAGATCGCCTCTAAGTAGACAATATGCCACAGAGTATAGCTAGAGTTTTTTTAGACGGTCAGCATATGGCATCTGCTTTAGGCCTGTGATTCTTTTAGTGAGGTATTTCTATGGCCTTTCCAGCTGTTGCAGATGTCTTGTGAGGTACATACCAAATGGGGCATTATACTCTATAATGGGTCTAATGAGGGATGAGTACAGTGGGGCAATGACCTCCTTTTTTTCTGGCTGAAAAGCCCTTAGTGATGAGGTGTGCCACGTAGAAGGATTTCCTGACTGTTGTGGTGATGTGGTTATCGAAAGTGAGTCCACTGTCCACTTGTGTCCCTAAGTCTCTCATCACACTTTCGATGTTTAGTGTCCTACCACCTATGTGGTAGTTCATGGTATATATATATATATATATATATATATATATATATCATAGGATCATAGGATCATAGATTAGTACTAAGCTAACTGCCCTTGCAAGCCATTGTAAGCCTAGCCAATTATCCCTTGTGAGATTCAAACCCTGTCCTTTATGTTTGTAAGGCAAACACCTTAACCATTAAGCCACCCTCCCAACCCTATATATATATATATATATATATATATATATACATTTTTGCAAAAGTGGTACTCATCTAAAGCCAAGGTCTATACCGCCAGGTTTTTAGCCTGGCTGCCGTTGTTCTTCCACACTGCACACTCACAGAGAGAGAAAGAGAGAGAGGAACCAGGAGATCCTCTCTCCTGAAGAATATATACAGACATGAGTATGTTTCTGTAGTTAAACATTGTATTAACTGACTGATAAAACTACTTTGTTTCTATCTTAAACTTCAGTTATGTTGACTGTGGGATTTGCTAAAGCTGCTATTTTTGTGTTGAGATGTGCTCTGGGTGAAGGTCAGTGGAAATGTGTGTTAATGCTGAACATTTTGGATATGATGACAGTTTCAACATTAGGGGTAGGATTGAGTGTGTGTGTGTGCATGTGTGTGTGTGTGTGTGTGTGTGTGTGTGTGTGTGTGTGTGTGTGTGTGTGTGTGTGTGTGTGTGTGAGTGTTTGCTGGTGAGGGTTAGGGTTTGGGTTAGTTAAGGTGATAATTTACTGTTTGCAGGTTAGGTTAAGTGTTAGTTACGGAGATAGGTTTAGTGTTCTGTGCAGATGTAATCAGTGTGTGTCTGAGTTTGCTGTTTAGTGGTGCTATTAATGAAAGATGTTTTTGTAAGATAAGGTGAAGGGTTAGCGTCAGCAGCAGAGGTATGGTTACAGTTAGCATAAATGAGTAAGGTGAAGCAGGGGAGCAAAGCCTGTTACACTAATAAGAAAATCCTTTTCCCTAACAGCGCCAATATTCACAGAGCTTCAGTCATGTGCTTTGTATATGAGTCAGGTTTTATTATTAATTTTTGTCAAGAGAATGAAAAAGGAAAGCATTTGCTTTTGTTTTTTGATAATTGCCAATTGGGTTTTGTAGTGTTAAATTTTAGGGATGTTCAAATGAAAGCTGTGGATTGAGTGACTGTCAATGTGTCTTCAATTTGAGCATTGAGAATACACTCACTATTGGAAGCACACATGACTGGTTGAAACACATTTGCTAAGTACAATTTCCTCGAATCACTACACCAATCTCAAAAATAAAACAGACAGTTGCATTTTGCAATCAGTGAAAAAAAAATGACAGCTAACTTACAGATGTTGTTTATCTGTCGGTATCATGGTACTCTTAGGTGAAAGCATGTTTAGTATCCTAATGTACTGGGTCAGAGTTATGTGCAGGGGTAGGGGTATGAGTTAGGGGTGGCACATATGACTAAAGTGATGGGTACCAACACACAAGCATACTGATATACCTATCCCTTTCCCCAGCCCAAACTCTAATCCTAATCTGCAGACACATGCTCACATAAATTCAAATCCAAGGCTGCAACTTTCATTTCAACTCACTCCTACTTTTGTAATAATCTTCAGCTATTCCTGTACTAGAAAAGCATGCATTTGACCACTTTTGTCACCTGAAAATCCTTCAGCCAACTGAATGTTCATCTAATTGTATGGAAGCAATACATATTTACATACACACATATACACACACACACACACATATATATATATATATATATATATATATATATATATATATATATATATATATATATATATATATATATATATATATATATATATATATATATATATGTATATACATGTATAAATTCAGGGAGTGAGAGAGGTTGTATACATGTATCACTTGGATATGAACTTCCTACTAATATTTCTTTAATTTTACTGCTCCTTTATTTTAAGTCCATCTCCTAATGTTCACAGGTTCATAGGTTCATACTAGGCTATCTGCCCTAGGACATTTATAAGCCTAGCCAGAGTGTGTTTGGCTTTTGCCACCCATTTTAAATTAATTTTGCTATGCCTTTTTTTGAGGTTAGTATACTGTGCCTCTGTCTAACAGTGACACAGAAGTGATAGCTGGGGTAAACCTACGATCTCCCATCCACTCATCAAGATTCCTCTTGAAGAGAGTCAATGTGGGACTCTGCCTAACCTGGACTGGGATTTTATTCCAGAGTGAACGGAGCCTCTGGGTTATGAATCTGTCCCTCCAGCATGTCCTATTTATTTCAGTGCTGAGGTTCAAGTCTCGAGCGTAGCTCGATGGGATTTGGATTTTCTGAGGTGCAGCATTTCCATTAATTCTGGGTTGGACATGGCTTTATACATCAGGCACAGATCGCCTCTGAGCAGGCGGTATGCCACTGAGTAGAGCTGGAGTTTCTTTAACCGGGCAGCATATGGCATCTGTTTGAGCCCTTTGATCCTCTTGGTGAGGTACTTTTGGGGTCTTTCCAGTTGCTGCAGGTGTCTGGTAAGGTACATCCCAAAAGGGGCATTGTACTCAATTATGGGCCTGATGAGGGATGAGTAAAGAGGTACGATGACCTCCTCTGATCTAGATGTGAATCCCTTCATGATTAGGTGGGCTATATAAAATGTTTTTCTAACCACTTTGGCCACGTGGTTGTCAAATGAGAGATTGCTATCAACTTGGGTCCCCAGGTCCCTAATGACTTCTTCTGTACTTAATGGATTACCACCTATGTGGTAATTTGTGGGCACTTTGTTTTTGCCAAAGGGGATGACTATACACTTTTTGGCGTTTAGCTTGAGGCCATGGCTCTGGCACCAGTTGTCTGTTTCTGAGGCCCTTTTGGAGGACGCTTGTGTCAGCTGGAGAGTTGATTATGGCACCCAATTTGCAGTCATCTGCGAACTTGGTCAGCCACAGTCCTTCTGTGTTGGCCTGTACCGCCGAGAAATATATACCGAACATGAGAGGTCCCAGGACTGAGCCTTGTGGGACGCCTCTTGTAACTGGTTTGGAGTCTGACATGGCTCCAGCAATTCTAACCATGTGGGTTCTGTCCTTGAGCCAGTTTGCAACCCATCTAGTGACATAGGGGTTTATATTTAAGCTGGTGAGCTTATCTATAATGCCCGAGTGGGGTATTGTATCAAAGGCTTTTGCGAGGTCCAGGTAGGCTGTGTGGACCACCTTCCCCTCGTCAATGGCCTTGGTGACTGTTTCAAAGAAATCGACCAGGTTTAAGAGGCAGGATCTGCCCTTAACAAAGCCAAACTGGGTAGGATCCAGTGTCTGTAGGTCCCCAATATCTTTATTTATGAGGTCCATGATGATCCTTTCCATAGCTTTGCAGACCAAGCTAGTCAGGCTTATGGGGCGATAGTTTCCAGGATCCATTGAGGCACCACCTTTGTGGAGAGGGACCACTGTTGCTGTACGCCACTCTTTGGGTACATATCCTGTAGTAAGGCTAAGATTGAACAGTAGTTTTATGTTTGGGTTTAGCTCTTCTTGGAGTTCATGTAGGACGAGCCGGGACACCATCTGGTCCCATTGATGCTGTGTTTTTTGCTTTGGAGAGGGCGGCTCTTACCTGAGCATCTGAGATGTCAGGGGGGGCAGCACTCTGTTGGGATAGATATTTGCCCTTTTGGTGGGGAGAGAGGGGAGAAGTTTGCACTGAACCTGTCAGCTAGGATGTTGGCAATGTCTGTGGGCTCGGTATTTTTTGTCATTTTGGACTAATTCTGAGCATATCTGGGAATTCCCACCCAGGTTCCTAACATAACTAAAGAAAGCCTTGTGATTATCCTTAGTGTCCTGTGCAATTTTTCTCTCGAAGCTGGCCTTAGACAATTTTATGAGTGCCCGTAGTTTTTGCTAATACTGATCAGAGATGCCTTCCCTTTTTGGGATTTTGCTCTATCATGTAGTAGCTTCCTCCTTCTATTGTATAGTTTTTTTATGTCTGGGGTCCACCAGACAGGACGTCTGCCTTTGGAGGATTGGGTCTTGGTTTTATTTGGGATTGCATGATCCATGCATTCCTGAAGGTGTTCATAGAATGCGTTTATAAAGGATTCTGCGGTCTGGTCCGTATTTTCCACAGGCCCGGGGGCTTTGAAGGATTTCACCTCGGTTTTCAGGCGTGTGAAATTTGCTTTAGAGAAGTTTTTCACTGTGGTTTTCTGGGCAGGGGGTGGGGTTGGGATGTGAATATCCAGTGAGATTAGTTTATGGTCTGATCTTACCAGTGAGGGATACACTTCTGGTCTGGAGCATAGTGTCCCCATGTTGGTGATGATCAGGTCCAGTATGTTTTCCCCTCTTGTGGGAGTGGTAACAAGTTGTTCCATAGCATTTGAGTTTATAAATTCTAGGAACCTTTGGGCTAGGGTGTTGGAGCTAGAGTAATGCTCCCAGTCTATGTTTGGGTAGTTGAAGTCGCCCAATATAATGGTGTTTGGATAGACCTTCATATTTTCCAGTATTCTCAGGAAGGCCAAGTGGGGTTCCTGTGTTTGGGAGGGTGGTCTGTAGCAGGCTATAAACTGGAAGGCAGTTTTACCCACAGTTAGTTGCACATGGATAGTCTCTGATGCAACTGATGTTAATTATGAAGTGCAAATTTGCTGTGTGTAAAAGACTGTCATGCCCTTGTTTGTATGATTTTCTCTTTCCCCCACTATTTTGCAATTGTGGAGTTAGTAGAACTGAGACAAAAGTGTGAAAGGCAACTTGCTAAATACAAAAGCAAAGTTTTTGAATAAGGAGAGAAAAGTTTCTAACAACAGTATTCTTGAACATTTGTAATCAATCATTTCTTTTTTGATCAATCACATCTTGATTGTTAATTTGTGTATTTACTTAGGTGTATCACACACACACACACACACACACACACACACACACACACACACACACATGCAGACACGCATGCATGCACAAACACAAACAATGGTTGGTGCCTCTGTTTATTCTCACACAGAAATGCACACACAGTGGTTTGGATTAATGTTTTCTTCTTGGCATATTTTAGAAGAACCTTTTTCCTGTTATAGTGTGCATTCTGATTATCCTGTCACATCAAGTCTTCTGCATAAAAAAGTGGTACTAACTAAACAGTAATGTTAGCAGTTTAATTAACTGTTAATGTGTTTCCCTATCTTCCTAACAGTAATGTTAGTAGTTTAATTGTTAATGTGTCTCCGTATCCCTCAGTCTACTTAACTGTGTGGGGCTAAAGGGCCGATTAACAACCTCTATCAAACATGCTGCACATGATCTTAGCCAAATGAACATGACCTAAGCTGAAAAGCCAGTACACAATGTATCTAGCAAAGTAATAAATAAACAATCAAACAAACAAATAAATGATTACTAGCTAGATTTACATGGTATTGGTTAATCAAATCATTGTGACTCATATACAACGTTTGCAAATTCATTAATATTTGTGCAGGCTATGCATACAGTCTCTGAAAGTTAAAACAGAAAGGTTTTGATGGGATTATTGTCCTGCTTTATTGAAGAAGAATGACATAAGGGATGGTGCCACTTTCCTTTGTGTATGTATCGCATAGTTGTGGCTTTGACTTGAACACCTGTAAAGAATTCAATGTGGCCGATGATTCCCTACAGTTCAATAAACTTCAGTTTTACCTGGCTTTTCATGAGGGAGGAAAATGTGTGTGTTGGGGTGGGTACAGGAAAAGGTGTGTGTTGGGGGATACAATGCTACTAAACATGCTGCCCATACAATTATCTGTTCACTACAGACATGGATTTTCATTCCTTACTATGCAGTTTCCAAGACATCTTCCAATACAAATATGTGGTTCTTTTTATTGCAGCTGCAAAATGTGTCAGTGTTATCTTCTGCATAACTTCAAGTAGCTGCATCCATGCATTTTTGCAAAATGTACAGTAATACTCTGAGAGTTACTTGAAGAATATAAAATGGCATACTTTAATAAGTACCCTAGATGATCGTATCAGGTATATAGTAGCAGAAAACAAAATGGCATGGAAACATCAACTTAACTGTAGCATTTAGAACACAAAGGAAGGACTACTGATGGGTGACATGTGAGGGGTCCATACACAGTCTGATATTTTTAGAGAGAAAGTCTATAAAGCATCAGTGTGGTTCCAGTCATTGCCAAAGTCTGCAGAATATTCTCTCTGTGGTAATTAAGGGATTTGGTAGGCTAGAGCTGCACCCAAATTTGTTTCAATGGCTTTGCCATCCTTATTACTCCTACATTTGGAAAGGAGACTTTCTAGGGCTTTGTAATCATAATTAAAGCTTAATCATTTGGTATGGGAACTCTGACAGACACTCAAATTCCATGGGTCAACAAAACTATCACGGTAGGTCCCTGTTGTTATGCAGTCTGGCATAACAGAGATGAAACATATCTGCAAAGCAATTTATTTATCTGGCATTAATCTCTTGCTGAGAGTACATTACCCACTTTGGATGCATGAAATGTTTTAACTTATCTTCTTTGAAATGAAAATGATCTCTGATACCTCCCTTGATCCATGTCACTGTATATTATCTACTTTGCAGGGCTGTATACGTTTTAAAATCAGACAACAGCTATGTTTAATTATTAGCTAATACATTATATACATTATAAAGTTAAAACAGTAGTTTTTGCTTTATCATGCATTTGTTAGAATAAAATTACAAATTTACTAATTTGTTTTGTGGTAATCATAGTGTTTCAGCAGTAAAGGCACGAAACTGGATAAAATATAAAGGTTTTGTGTATGTGTGTGTGTGTGTTTTTGTCTATGTTTATACATGCATGCATACATACATGCACACACACACACACACACACACACACACACACATATATATATATATATATATATATATATATATATATATATATATATATACATATATATATATATATATATATATATCATATGCATAACTACCTAGAGATGGAAAAATAACTGTTAGCATTATTGTATAAGATGTAATACTTTAATGCTGTGTCTCAGTTTTTCGCAGCCTTTCCCATTAGCTGTGTTGATTAAGCTGGGCTACCACTGTTAACCTGAAGAATATTCAGAATGATCTGAGATCTTCACTACGATGACTCGGACTAATCTTTAAAAAAAATTATTCCCAGTCCTTTGCACGTATGCATACATTGATTTTTTTTAATTAATTTTTGTTTTTTAATGAAAAGGTCCCCACCTGCAGAGACCTAGATTCAAAAAGGCTAAAAGCAGCTAGTTTGGACACCTAATTAAAGTTGATTTAATCATGCCTGAGTTCATTAGTCAGTCTGAACATTATTCTTTTTTATTGGCTGTCATTTCACCTCACTCCCTCCTGATGAGAAGCCTTTGCAACAGAAGTAAAAAAGAACAGAAACAGTAAACAGTGACTTCTCACTTCTTTTTTTTTCTTCAATATCCTTTTAGAAACTTTGATGGAGGCTTCTATAACATTTTGCTATCGGGTTTCCATTCTCAGGCACACATTGAGAAGGAAGCACTGCACAAACATCATATACATCAGATACTGATAAAGCTGGACTATTTGCAGCAGATAATTTATCAAGATGTGAGTAATAAACTCAGACATTTGTAAAACATTGCTGATGCCATAAAAGGTGCTCAGTTGTAAAACGAGATCATTTGGTGCTGGAATGTTACTGGTCTTTATATAATCTCTTTTACCTGGTACTATAATGTTATCCCACAATGTGGTGTGTTAATAACACATACACACTGGTCAGTGACTATATTTTGTAAATGCCTGAAACAGATGTAATAAATAAGCTGGACAAATGTATTCAATAAACAAGAGATGAATGAATTGTTTTTATTTAATTTATTCATTGTTCTTGTAGTGGTGTTTGTGTTGTACCATCAAACCAAAAAAAAAGTCTAACACAACCAATCTTTCACATACTTTCTTTATTCTGCGGAATTAAAACATTTTTGAATACATTCTATAATGATGCATCCAATTCATTTAGCTAAGCAATAAGCTTTAAAAAAGTCAAAAGCACAGTGCTTTAGAAACTAATTTTCGTGTTAAATTTAGCTGCTGCAAATCTTCTAGCTTTATCACTGTCTGATGTATATGATGTGGGTACGGTGATTACGTCTCAGTATATACATGAAAATGGAAACTCAGTAATGAAATGTTACTGAAGCCTCCATCGATGTTTCATAACGTATACTCTCATTAAGTAAGACCAGATACTACAAGTGAAGCAGTAAAACACAGCTGTTTATTTTGACTAAAATTCAGAATACCAAAAGAGAAGATAAATGGATAACATTTCTAAAATGGCAAAGACAGACAGCAGAAATATAATACTGATATATTTTGCCACCAAAAGGTCAAGCTTCAATGACCAGAAAGTTAATACTGAACAGGTAGATATACTGGACAAACAATTGTTTGGTACTTATATGAGAAAAGGTCAATGCAGGCACTCCAACAGACAGATGTGTGTACTGAAATTAAACTGATTCCAATTTAAGGTAAGAAAACAAAATAGTTTTCCATCCTGTTAACATTATACAGGTCAAATCAATGGTTTGCATGTAACTTTATTTACTCGATAATAAAGCAAACACATTAGGTACACAAGCCTACTTCTCACGGCAGCCTAGGGACATTGCTTAAGAGTCTATCTCATAATTACGCAGTACAAAGCTGCAGATAGAGGGAATCAAACCCTGAACTACAAGATGAAGCTATTCAGCAGCTCATAGCTCTAATCCTGCAGCTTTTCTGATTGATACTTTGGATTTCAAGAATAAATGAAAAGAGAATTAATGACAGCAATTAAAACATTTTGCATCAAATCACTGCAGTACAATAAAATATAAAAATTCTCCGCAATACGTAAGACCCTATTTTATGATATGGGGAAAAAACAGCAGAGGCAGAATTGAAAAAAAGATATAAAATTACCTTAGTCTTCATGGTATGAGTAATTTCATATTCATTTATGAGAAGGGCAAATAAAAAAGTTGAGTGCCTTGAGAAAAAGAGACAGACTGTTGAAAGACAGGCATATTTGCTGAATGGTAAGGCATATGGATATAGAAACTGTCATTATTTGTTTATTGTCCGTCAGACTGACTATGACTTATTACCACATGAATTAGTAAATTATTTGTTGCAGGGATTGGTATACGCAGCTTGCCATGACTTTGGTAAGGCATCTATTATACCTACACAGCAATGGCCAATAAACAACTTAGCCAGAACATGGTCTCATTTTTGTAGCCTTAGTCATAATCTGATTACAAAATGGCATTAAAATATGCTAGCTAACAGATTTTTATGTGAAGAAAGGCCTGGAATAATAGTTAAATAATGGATGTTTAATGTTCTATCTTGGCAAGTTTATTGTTTTTATAAGTCACATTGTAAGCATCCATAAACTAAAAGTAAACTTTCTGTGAGGGATACAAGAGTCTTTGAAAATAATTGGTATACACAATAGGAAGAAAATATAAGAAAATATTCCTGATGTTTACCAGAATAGTCAGAATTATGGTATCAAGAATAAAAAATGGGCAGACAATGTATTTGGGAGGTTCCAGATCAAATGATTGATGTTTCATTGCTTTGAACCACAAAATATTGAGACCAAATGTTCAACTTTCTGAAATGTCAAAAACACATACACAAAAAAAAAAAATTAACTTTTTGCAATTTTTGCTGGGGTGTAAGCTCCCTAGTCACCACAACAGACCACACTAATTATGTATTCCAACTCTAAGATCACACTACAGTAGGGAGAAGGGGTAATTCATTGATCCCCACTTTAGCAAGATCTCATTAAAAATAGTCTTGCTGTAAAACCCAATGGTCGATGTTTCATACCGTTAATCATTTGAACTTGATGTTTTGAGGTTTGCCATTCAGAAACATTGATCATGTGATGTAGACCCATGTGGGAATGCAAACATCACTAGGCATGAGAATTCACAAACATCATGAAGTATTCACTTGAGGTTAATATAAATTGTAAAATCTATGTAAAGCATTAGCAAGGATTGAAAGGAAGATAACAGGATATAAAGAAAAGACATTACCACTATAAGTAACATTTCTCTTTGCAGAAAGCATTTTGAGGCCTCATTTGAAGTATTGCACAGATCTGGGCATGCTGTTTTTGCAAAAATGCACAGTGTATGTATAGATGTGTGCTTTCCAGAAGATACTAATTAAAATCCTGACAGGTTTGCAACAGGTTTTGTCTGGATGCTGGATGAAGAAATAGCTCACATTAGCATAATATCTATATCCTAGAAGAAAAATGGAAACCTTCATACAAGTCAAAAGGTTAATATATAAAGTCAACTTTTTGCATCTGTTTGATTTGAAGGTGAACACAGTGTGAAGGCAGAGATGGACAGCATGGTATTTGTGCATGGTGTTGGATTCTATTCAGCTTGGATTTCATATTTTTGGATTTTTGTAGTTTACAGAATTTTTTTTTATTTTATTACAGAATTATGTGTTGCTATGTATTATATGTATTATTTGATTGAGATGAACGGATATTTTTGTAACCAATTTATGATAACATTTTAATGCTGTGCTTGGCAGATGTATCTGATGGCACAGAGATTGTGACCTTGACTGGAAGACAAGCAACTGTGGCTACACCTGGCACCTTATTGCCTTACCGAGTAAGAAGTTTAGGACTAATTTATTAGTTGGCATGGACATTGTCTCACTGTGGGAGTGTCTTTTACAAGAACATCCATAACAGGAAGTGCCTAAACTGCTGAACTTAAAGCTAGTATCCTGAGGACAGTGTCCATCAGTGAGTATGAGGCTCAGATCTAGAAACATTCTTCTGATGTCCTTGTCAAAATGGATCTTTGCTGCTCATATCAGCCATTATTCTTTCATTAGGTAAGAGATAATTTGCAAACATTTCCCCAATTTTCTGGCACGTGCTTCTAAAAACAGTAGGAAGCATCAAGGATTATCTATAATTTAGGAACAATGTCTGGATCCCCTGATGGAAGAAAAAATGCGTACTGCAGAGGCTACAAATCGCAGTTCCTAATATTACTAAGACATGGGAAAACCATTGGTAATTATTTGAATCATTTTAGAACAGATTCTAGCTTTGATTCTTATGCACAACATTCAAATGAAGGGATAAAACTAATGGGCTGTATTCCTTGTGGACATTGCTCAGCTTGCAAGTTTGTTATGAAAATAAAACAATTTTCATATCCTAATACATTTCATGTATTTCATATTCATTGTATGAATACTTGTGTCTCTGAATGGGTTAATTATTTCACGCAATGTAGCTGCTCTACTTTTTATATAGGTCAAAATTTTAGACAATTTAAAATTAGGACTGCTGAACATTTTAGTGATATTAGGAATTGTATTACATCTAGTGCTTTATACAAACATACTCAGAAGCATCCTGCTGCTTCATTTAGATTTAATGTCATTGACCGAATTTGCTTTAAAGGGTTGGATAAGCTGGAGAGGAATGAATTACTTAATAAAAAGGAATAGAGTTGGATTATCAGGTTGTGTGCTTGGTTTTCTCTGGAACTCAATGATGGACTATGATTTTTTTTTTTTGTAATTAGGGGTGGGGATGAGTATATATATATATATATATATATATATATATATATATATATATATATTGCACTGTGAAATGACTTATTTTTATTTTCATTTGACACTGATGAAGGTCTTTGGCCAAACCTGGTTTGCCTTGACTGTTTTCATATGCTTTATATGTTTTAAACTCTATTTGGAATAAAAGGTTATCTATTTCTGACATGATATGCTGCTGTTTTTTGCTTTTTACCCTAGGGAAGTCCCTAAAGATGGTCTCGTTTGTTGATGAGGTAGTACACATAGGCCTGGCAGATAAGATGACCAATTTATGGTCAAATTTAACCAGGGATGAGAAGGTATAGGGTGGAAAATTTGAAGCGACTAGATTGTTAAAGACCAGGTCAAGGATATTAGAACCTCTAGTCAGTAGTTTTATATGTTTGCCAAAGTACTGGTGATAGCAAAGTCTAGGAAATACTGAGCATAATTCATTTTAGAGGTGTTAGTGTGCCAGTCAATATTTGGGTAATTGAAATTCTGTAGCAATAAGCTGGGCGGTTTGATATTTAATTCATCAATGATTGTATGGTAATTTCCATGTTATTTTGAGGATATTTATGGGGATTTGTAGCTAGCAAAGAAGTAATAGTTAGATTTCTTAAGAGTGATTTGAATCTCCTGGAGCTCCAAGTTAGGGTTGTGGATAATATGATGTCAGATAATGGTGGATCTAACAAATACAGGTGATCCCCCACAATTGGGAGCTGAAGGAATGAAAGACAGTAAACCCTAGTATAAGGGGAGTACTGCCACTGCCTGAAAGCAGGTCTCACTAAGTACATGAATATGACTCTGTCCGAGGTGCAGGGGGCCTCAGGTTCATGCTCTTTTTGTCTGGATTCCTGGCATTGAGTATTACTACCATGATGTTGTCAAAATCTTGGTTTGAATCTTTTATGTTGAATATCCAGTAAGGGGACTCTTGACAAATCTCTATAATATATTAAAGAGTAAAGACATCATCACATTATCACCAAAATGCAATGATTTTCCCATTCATAACATATGGCTATTAAAGTAGGACTTTAAGTATGTCTGTACAACATAAAAATAAATGCTTTTGAACTGTGAAGTTGGACGCTTTGGAAAATTCCATGGACTGTAAGAAGATTAAATCAGTCGATATTCAAGGAAATAAACTAAGACTGTTTGTTCGGTGATCTTTTAGTAAAACTAGAATTCAAATATTTTAATTACATAATATGAAGCAGGATGTACTAGAGAAAGCACTGATTCTGCAAAAGCTGTAAGGCAAAAGAAGATGGTACCATAGGCTAAGACTGTTAACATTACTGAAGTAATGATATGAATTAGTAAGAACTTAAAAAGAAATACTTTTGACAGACAGGACTAGTGTGCTGAAGTCCCTGAGGGCACACAAAGTTGGACTTGACTAATTGACTATACAAAGGCAATTGTATCCATCAGAAATGTTTACTAACTGCGCTATTCATTTGAACTGTTGTTGCTATGTATGGCTCAGGTCATGGTTGAAAATAGTCCTTGGACTAACCCACTCATCCAACCAGTAAATAAAATGTTGTGAAGACTAGAAGGCTAACTCTATGTGAACTAGTGTTGGCTGCATGCTGTAACATTAACTGAGACTGTGTGGCTGTACCACTGAGGTGGTTGTCTGTATATACTCTACATTAAACACCTACAGACAAGCTAAGGAATAGGATAAAGTATGAAGATATTCACTCTGGATGAAGGGCAGCTGGTGCTTGACACTGTCTTCTACTACGTGAAGAGTAATTGTAGGCCCCAAAGGACTAATCCTACCTGATATGATATGATATATGATATAATATGATATGATATGGTATGTTATGATATGATGTTTGGAGGTATTAGGTTGCATTGCAGCACACATTTTCAGAAGGTAAATAGAATGGCTAGGTAGCAAGTTAGGGTGTAAATTATTAATAGGTTCCTAATAAGCTACAGCAGGATAATGCTTAGCAAGGTGCCGATAAGCAAATGATGGAAGGGCATGCAATGTAAATGCTTGTAGTGAAAATAGTTTTCCACAATATAAATGCTGTCTGAAAATAAGAGGTAATGTTTCAAAATATGAATTGTTTGTTTGTGTCTTTTGGCTTTTCCCAGTTAGGGGTCGCCACAGCGGAACTCCGGTCCACTAATGATTGGCAGTAGAGTTTTACGTGCTGGCTTGCCGGGCCTAACGCACAACCTTCAACGAAGGAAAGCCCATTCACACATGTCGTCACACAGAAGACGCTCTAACTGAGAATCGAATGGGCAATGTCTAACTGTGAGGCGACAATGCTGCCGCAGCACCACCACCGCAGTATATAATGTTTCAAAATATGAATAAAAAAGTAAAATAAATCACTATGTAAAAAAGTATATTTAAAAGCATATGCCAAGCAATACCTGCAATTTCCAATAAAAAAGTCCTGCTGCAGTAGGAACCTACAAAAGACATGGATAACAGTGCACACTGCAAGTAGAAAATAAATGCTAGCATTGACATTTCATTCTATGATTTTCTACAAAAATCTGAAATAAGTGAAAAAAGACTTATGTTCTTGAACTGTGTTTGTATTTACATTTCTGTTTTGTATACACACCGTGTAGGAAATCATATAAACTGTTTCATCCGTGTCCTGTTTAACCCTCCCCTTCTGATTTCAGAACAGTCAGACTTTTGGGTTCTGTGTACTTCTGCTGGCAGGCAGCATGAAGAAGATTCTTTTGATCAGTGCAAATGTCTAATAATGGTCATGCTTCATACCTTCCACTTTGCCAGTTAAAATGAACAAAACACTGTTCTGACAATATTATAGAAATGCAAATAGGAAACTCAAAGCATTAGTTTGGGAAAATGCTTTACAGAAATATACTGACTCCCAGCATGTCTCTAAATACCTGACAACTACTCATCAAAACTGGATTTCCCAACAGTGACTCTGATTTATTGTCAGGACAAATTCTGGACAGGTGACAACACTATCCTGCACTTAACATTTCAGACTTGCATTTCAACACTAGACATTGCTAATAGTGGTACAACCAAAACCTCCCAAAACAAAACCCCTGTACTCCAGTAGGTCCTGAAGAATTGCATATATTCAGATTGCTAAAATGCTCTCCTATCCACTTTAACAAATGGTTTAAAAAGCATTCTACCTCACAGTTCTCTTGGAGAATAAAGTCTATTTCCCATAGATAAACTCTAGCATATATACCCCTCAGCTGCAGGCTCTCTTCCTATACCCTTCCAACCTTCTGCCATTATTCTCATATGCTCATTTCCAGATCCTACATCTTCGAACTTACTTTTGTGCCTTATCCATATAATTGCCCTTTTCTGAAATCCTTATGAAAGTGTTTGTGTATTCAGCACACTATCACAGTCAAAATTACCATTTTTTTTCCAATCAGTCCATACTTGGTAGTTGAGCAAAAGCCTTCGATGAAGTGCCCCATGAAAAACTACTACATATATTAACATTTTTCAGTATCAATTGGCTGCGATAATATATGAGAGACCAGTCCATAGGATTTCTCTTTGACCATCACCCACCTGTGCCTATGGGAATTCATAAAGGATCTGAACTTGGGGCTTTAATCTTATGTCTTGAACATTAACAATTCCAACATACTAGCATCTAATAAATATATTTTCTATGTTGGCAACTTAATATTCTGATTCTCTAACCATTTATAAGGCAGCATTTCTAAATATCTCTTACTTAGCAAAGGCAAGCTTCACCAGAGGCTGACTTCATTAGACTTTATTGCCACCTTATCCAAACAAAACTCATTCTACTAGGCTCACGTAACAAAAAAAAATCATATACAGCAAAACCTTCTTTCCTATGCCCCCAGTTCTGACAAGTTAAAAAAATAATTAATAATTACAGCTCAAATCCATGTTGATAAAACCATTTATACATTCAAAGGCTATATGAAACTACTATATAACATACCCAACATACTAGTAACAGGTGACTCTATAGTCAGGCACACTGACGTCCCACTCACTAGACTGAGTAAGAAGAAGGTTACTGTTAGCTTCCTGTCAGGTGCCAGGATCTGCCACATTAACACGAGCACTCACG
Organism: Protopterus annectens; assembly: GCF_019279795.1. Classification (NCBI taxonomy): domain Eukaryota; kingdom Metazoa; phylum Chordata; order Ceratodontiformes; family Protopteridae; genus Protopterus; species Protopterus annectens. Next base: position 158,402,645 of record NC_056726.1, on the reverse strand, counting down.
TCACTCCAGAACAAGTACAAATATGACTCTGTCATTGTCCATGTTGGTGTGAATGACCTGAGCCATACCTCCCAGTGGACTACATGAAAAGAGACATGGAAGAGCTCTCTGATCATGTAGCCCAGGCCGGTATACCCTGAGCAGCATCCTGTCCTCACCAAGAATGATACCACGGTATAAAGAAAAAATTCTAGATTTCAACAATTGGCTAAGTTACTGGTGTCATTCAAAGGGGATCCAGTGTCTGTCCGCCTGGGATGACAAGCTTGACAAGCCACTCTGCTTTGCTAGAGATGGCTTGCACCTGTCACCCTTAGGCTTTTGAATACTTGCCAAGGCTCTTGCCACCCCCATAGTGCCTTTTTTAGGCAAGGCTCAAAAGACAAACCCACTGCCGTAAATAGCACAAGTAACAAAAAACTGAGGGTAATGCTACTCAATGCTACTCAATGCCAGAAGTCTAAACCTCAAAATGCACACACTCGAGGCACTTCTCAGTATGGAGAAAATCGATATATGTGCAGTAACAGAAACTTGGTTTAAGGCTCCAGAGAGCACCCCAGCACTACCAGGCTACAACTCATACCATACATTTTGGCCACAGAACCCAAACCGAAATACAAAAGGCGGAGGCATATACATATTCATCAAGGAGACCCACACCTCCAGGTTAGTGGCACAGCACGATGCTTCAGAGATCATCCACGTGCAACTAACAATGAGCAAAACTGCAATTCAAATTATAGCTTGCTACAGATCACCCATCATGTCCCAAGACCCCCATTCCGCATTTCTGGAAACACTGGGAAACATAAAGGTCCTACCAAACACCCTAATATTGGGTGATTTCAATTACTCAAACATTAACTGGGAGAACTACTTAAGTACCAACTCCCTTACCCAACTTTTCCTAAAATTTATAAACTCAAACGCCCTGGCTCAACTGGTCAACACTCCCACCAGAGGTGACAACATATTGGACCTGGTCATCACCAACATTGGTGACCATTGTTCCACACCAGAGGTCAACCCCTCGCTGGTTAGATCTGACCATAAACAAATCACTTTGGATATCCATATTCCACCCCCACCCCCGGACAAGAAAGCCACCATGAAAAACTTTTCAAAAGCAAACTTCACGTTACTTAAGACCGAGGTGGAAAGTTTCAAAGCCCCCATGCTGAAGGATAACACTGTCCAAGCTGCAAAATCCTTTACTAATACATTCTGCGGGCAGCTACAAGAATGTATGGATCATGCCCTCCCAAGCAAAACCAAGACTCACTCCTCCAAGAAAAGGAAACTGGTCTGGTGAACTCCTGCCATAAACAAGCTATACAATAGAAGGAGGAAACTAGTACAGAAAGGAGTAAAATCCTAAGAAGGGAAGACATCTCTGATAAAATCATCCAAGGCGAGCATTGAAAGAAAAATTGCCAAGGACTCCAAAGATAACCACAAGGCATTCTTTAGCTATGTCAAGAATCTAAGGGGCAATGCTCAGATCTGCTCGGAGGTAGTGCAGAATGGCACAAAATACACTGAATCGACCGATATCACCAACATCCTGGCAGACAGGTTCAGCACAGTCTTCACCCCCCTCTCACCCCCAAAAGGGCCCATAACCATACCAGAAGAATGTAGAGTCCCAGAAATCACAGACACTCTGGTTAAAAAAGGCCTCTCCAAAGCCAAACTCTCAGCATCAATGGGACTGGACGGTGTCACAGGCTGCATCCTACATGAGCTCAAAGATGAACTAACCCCTCACCTAAACACACTGTTCAAACTCAGCCTCTCCACAGGCTACATACCTATAGAGTGGTGCACAGCAATGGTTATGCCGCTCCACAAAGGTGGAGTCACAACAGACCTGGGGAACTATTGCCCTATAAGCCTGACTAGCTTGGTCTGCAAGGAACTCATTAACAGAGACATTGGGAACCTCCAAACACTGGACCCTACCCAGTTTGGCTTTGTTAAGGGCAGATCATGCCTCCTAAACCTGGTGGACTTCTTTGAGACAATTACCAAGGCTATAGACGAGGAAAGGTGGTACACACAGCCTACCTAGACCTCACTAAGGTCTTTGACACCATTCTCCATTCTAGTATTATAGACAAGCTCACCAGCCTGAACATAAACCCCTACGTCACAAGATGGGTTGCCAACTGGCTCACAGACAGAACCCACAAGGTGACAGTTGCAGGAGCTAGGTCCGTCTCTAAACCGGTTACAAGTGGTGTTCCCCAGGGCTCAGTCCTAGGACCCCTCCTGTTCAGCATATACTTCTCAGAGGTACAGGCAAGCACAGGAGGACTATGGCTGACCAAGTTCGCAGACAACTGCAAACTAGGGGCTATAAATGACTCTCCGGCTGACACAGACATCTTCCAAAAGGGTCTCACTGAGACAGATAACCGGCGTCAAAATCATGGCCTCAAGCTAAATGCCAAAAAGTGCATAGTCATCCCCTTTGGAAAAAACAAAGTACCCACAAACTACCACATAGGTGGCATTCCCCTAAATATGGAAGACGTAATATGGGATCTGGGGACCCAAGTAGATAGTAATCTCACCTTTGATAATCACATTGCCAAAGTGGTTAGAAAATCCTTCTACAAGGCCCACCTAATCACAAAAGAGTTCGCATCCAGATCAAAAGAGGTCATTGTGCTCCTCTACTCATCACTCATCAGACCCATCTAAGAGTACAACGCCCCATTTGGGATGTACCTTACAAGACACCTGCAACAGCTGGAAAGACCACAGAAGTACCTCACCAAGAGGATCAATGGATTCAAACAGATGCACTATGCAGCTCGACTGAAGAAACTCCAGTTGTACTTGGTTGCATACCGCCTACTCAGAGGTGATCTCTGCCTGATATACAAGGCCATGTCCAACCCAGAATTGATGGACATGCTCCACCTAAAGAAAACCTTATCCCCTCAAGTCACACGCTCTAGGGATCTAAACCTCACCACAACAATAAATAGGACGTGCTGGAGAAATAGATTCCTTTCCCAGAGACTTCCCATGCTTTGGAACAAGATCCCAATCTACATTAGGCAGAGCTTGTCGCTAACACTCTTCAAAAGAAACCTTGACGAGTGGATGGGAAACAGAAAGTTTACCTCGGGGATCACTTCAGTGGCTCTGCTGGACAGAGGCACAGGGAACTAATCTAAGGGGATGGCGAAAGCCAACACATTCTGGCTAGGCTTATAAATGCCTTCGGGCAGATAGCCTAGTACCACCTATGAACCTATGAACCTATATTAATTTCACCAACATGTACAAAAAAGAGACTAAAATAATTCTAGTAAACTACACCTTGGTTACTGTATGCACTTTACTAGCAATCTCCCACACAGCAAAACACTATTAAAAAATTACTTAAATAAGGCCTGTCAATTCAAATGATAATATGCTGAATGCACCTCACTTTCTTACCCACAGTAGATTAAACTAACTGTAGTACATGTGCAGATTATATACTAAGGATACTACCATTTTTCAATATCATTAACAGCAACTTTGACGCAGATAATATCTAAGATACCAGTCCATAATTTATTTTTGACCATCATCCAACCTGCACAATTTTTTACATGACCTGAGCATAACAGCTTTCAAAGATGCATAACATTTTTGACACATTTGAAAGCTATAATGATATTTTTTTTATACAGCAGCCTCCATAGACACGTTTGACAATTATGTGACAGTTTTAAAAGCTGTAATACTGGACAGGAAATTATTTGACAGCTTTAAAAAGCTGTAATACTTTGTTTCTACAAAGGTATCAAAAGTATGGCAGAAAGAAATAGGAAACAATATTGTCTACATGCCTCGAAGCATCCAGCAAGGGTGGGGTGAATGGATGGCTGATGGGTTGTATGCTGTTAGGGACAGTAGTCGGCAGTGTAGAAGACCTTTCTTTTTGATAATAAGTGCACTGCAGAAAGAAGCAATAGATTCTACATTTTTGTAATTAGTAGGTAATGCTAATGTACTATAAAACTTATGACTGGATAACTCTGATCATATCTAACTTATGATGTTTTTGACATGGATGGCAAGCTTTACCTTTCCAGCTTTACTTTGCTCCACTCTGAAGGTAAATTTCTTTACATATATGCCTCAAACATGTATGAAGTTTGTTAGGCATGGAGAGCCAATCATAATCCTTTATATTATTTTTTCTACCCTTAAGCCTATCCTCTAAATGATGGCCCCTAGCCTAGACTGCTTTATAACTTTACAATTTCTCATAGCTAATGCACTACTTCCGTAACTTTGCAATACCTGCTTAATATTTTTGTGCTTTCTATTACTTCAGTCTTTGTATGCTCTACAGCCCAGAACGCGATAAATCTATAAGCTGTTTAGAGCAGTATACCCAAAGTATCTGAACTCTGTGTCTAAATTTAACACGTGTATATGTACTGTGCAACTTCTTTATTCAGATTATTTGCAAGGAGGTTATGGCTGAAAGATTCAATGGCTAGATCACTTTCTAACAGTGTACTTTTTTCAGGATAAACATACCCAACTTTATTTGCCATATATTCAGCCTCATAAAATTGTCTGTGGAGTCTGACAAAAATGTGAATTAGCTCCCTAGGGATCAGTTTAGGCACTGGCTGCTTGCAGATTTGATTTACAAAACATCATTGAACTGCTTTAAACTAAATTATAAGCTTTTGAATTAGCAATAATAACAATAAGTTTTACTTTTAGCAGGCTGAATGCAGGTGGATGACCTTCACTTCTCAGCCATTCTAATTAGTGATGTAGTAAAAGGTAAATGTGGAAGTAGCTGGTTTCAGCCATAAAGGCGAGAAGATTGCGGTTTCCTTCCTCTGCTGCAGTAACCATCTTTGCTTTGGGGTTATAATAATATGTAGCAAGTCATTTAAAGAGAAGCCTATTATGCCGTTACCATCTATACTCCATTGGTAGTATTGTCAATAGAAGTTCATAGGCAAATGCTAAGCTATCAGTCTACTAAAAGGCTAGCTAACAGCTAAAGGTCAGAATTTAACCCTGTACCTTGTATATCTAAGGTAAAGACACTAGCCAGTATGCCAAAATCCTTGTACATCCACTTTTAAAGTATTCAGATTCATTTGGGAATTGAAATAATTATTAGAACCAGGTTAATTTATTTCCCTGTGTCCCATAGACTGGTTTAAGTATGAAATGGCAGATATACTCTGTTTATCCTCTAGCTGCATTTGGTAGTGTTAGGTATTCAAAACTGTCTGCATTACTTTGGCAAATCATACAACTCTCAATCATAAGTGCCTTTCATCCCTTGTTTTTTTTTTTTTGTTTGTTTTTTTTTTGTTGTTGTTTGTTTGTTTTGCATCACTGGTAGTTTTTTTATGGATTTCTGGACAGTTTATATCTGTAAAAGGGAACTTTTCCTCCCCTAGTGTCTAAATAATGTCCCTACCAGGAAGGACATGTCCTGAATAATGAAGCATCAGGTCATATCACTTGGCTGACACAGATTATCAAGAAACTTAAGCTGGAAAATATAGCAAAGTTATTTTGCTCTAAGACTGTACAATGTGGTAGTGAATCTTTTCCATGCACAATTCTTACCCAGAGGGCTATATATAGTTGGGACATTCAGAGTGAGTGGCCTGATGCATGTAATATGGGTGTTTTAGTGGAACATTTCTTCAGCACCTACATCTTCTTGTGAATTTAGTAATGCTGTGGGAGGGTAGGAAGTTCAGAAAATGGAATAAATATGGATATTCCATCTTGTTAGAGTACTAATTTAATCATTTTTTAATTTCTAATCTGAGCAACAGTAACATTCACTGCCATTTTGAAAATAGTAAATCGGATGGCACATTTCCCTAGGCATCTAATGTAGTGGAAAGGACTGGATAGAAAACTGTTTACTTCTTCTATGGTGATTCTTTCATGGTATAACATCTTATTATAGCTAGTCCAAATTGGTCCTAAGTTTAAAAAATGGTTATTAACATATGCACCCATGACTCTTCTAGGAAGATGGAATACATTTTATTTACAGTTATAATTCCTACTTCCATGAAGATATCTAGCAAATATGAACATTAAAAGGTTGTGACGGCTTCTTTATCAACTTATAATTTTTTTATAGCCAGGGTATGGCATTTCTACATGTTTTGGTATCAAGTTGTTATTAGAGATAGTGGGGAGCCTTAGGATGATGTATTTATAATTTATTGCCAATGCTTAACTCACCCCCTTGATTCTAAAACTGCTGTATAGAGTTACACTTTTTATACCTCTCAGCCACAAATTGCTTATATAACAGTTGGTGCTGTGGTGCACAACATTTGGGATTTATGAATAAATATATGCAGTTTGGAATACTTAGAATTAAGTGATAAATGTTTCATAAGAACACAGACTGTACTTACAGTTCACTGTAACTAGCACACACTTCACATAACTAAGATATTGTCTCTCGAAATGCCTAGTGCAGACAAGACAGAAAAAAAGATCAAAAACACAGGAGATGAGTGAATCTCCAAAAATCGATCTTCTCCTTTAAACTACTTTTTTCAGGGATGCCAGCCCACTGAACCCCCATCTCATGTGGTGGGGGACAAACCCCCAAACTTATATATGCCAACTCAGAGATCATCATGCCACTTCAATAAACACATCACACTGAATGACGTTTGGTTACTTCTATTCAAGTTCCATAAACATAACTTTGTTAACCAATATTTATTAATTACAACTAAAACATACTATAGTTGATTTTAATCACAGCATAAACATCCATATAAAATTTAGTAGGACATCATGACCTCACTCATCCTGACCCAGTAAGCAGCGTCCATACCTCCACTTGCTTATTTAACTTATCAAGTAGTATCAAACTGCTCACTTTCCTTTCCCCAACTCATTGAAATCAACATCCAACACCAGAGGGGGAACAGAGGAGGGCAAGACTGTCCCTCTTCTCTGTCCTACCCAGACTGATAAAATAACCACAATTCTCACTATTCCACCAAAATGGTAAGGGAGGCTGGGTAGCAAGTTCATGTCAAAATGTGATTCCTATTCAGCTACACTTGCCTAAACCCCTTAAGCCCCTCCCTACCCTTACCTCATTTACTACCAATCATCCCGCATTCCCATTTAACCCTTTTATCTCCCTGTACTCTCTTAACTCCCACTAATATAATTATCTAACCCTCTTTGAAGATGTCCCTGGACAAATTAGTTTGTTACCAAATTTAATTTTTCATCAGGTCTACCTGTGTAGAAGTATTAATAACTGTGAGTGTGTTCAAAAATCAAACATACTTCCTGCGAATGTCAGTGCAAAGTCATTGAAATTGATAGTTAATTAAGCACTTCTCTTATGTTAAAAGTAGATGAATTGTAAGTACATAGACCATGGAATTACTGACTTCCCTATGGATAAGAAACTGTGAAGTTAATATGTATAAGCAAGGCAGTTCAGGGTCCCCCGTTTGAGCTTCAAAAATATCCTTTGTGGTATTTTATTGTTTTTTTTCAATTTTCATTTTCCCAGTATGTGGCACAGGCAGTGATTTTTATGATTTTTGGTGTTAAAATCATTGTGGATATTTTGAATTATCCACAAACTTGTACAACATGTGGCACAAGCAGTGGTTTTCTCCATTTCTGATGTTAAAATCATTGTGGATATTTTGAATTATCCACAGACTTGTACAACATGTGGCACAGGCAGTGAATTTCTCCATTTCTGGTGTTAAAATCATTGTGGATATTTTGAATTATCCACAGACTTGTGCAATATGTGGCACAGGCAGTGATTTTCTCCATTTCTGGTTTTAAAATTATTGTGGATATTTTGAATTATCCACAGACTTCAAGTACATGTGGCACAGGCAGTGATTTTCTCCATTTCTGGTGTTAAAATCATTGTGGATATTTTGAATTATCCACAAACTTGTACAACATGTGGCACAAGCAGTGGTTATCTCCATTTCTAATGTTAAAATCATTGTGGATATTTTGAATTATCCACAGACTTGTACAACATGTGGCACAGGCAGTGATTTTCTCCATTTCTGATGTTAAAATCATTGTGGATATTTTGAATTATCCACAGACTTGTACAACATGTGGCACAGACAGTGATTTTCTCCATTTCTGGTTTTAAAATCATTGTGGATATTTTGAATTATCCACAGACTTCAAGTACAACATGTGGCACAGGCAGTGATTTTCTCCATTTCTGGTGTTAAAATCATTGTGGATATTTGGAATTATCCACAGACTTGTACAACATGTGGCACAGGCAGTGATTTTCTCCATTTCTGGTGTTAAAATCATTGTGGATATTTGGAATTATCCACAGACTTGTACAACATGTGGCACTGGCAGTGATTTTCTCCATTTTTTGGTATCGTAATCATTGTGATATTTTGAATTAGCCATGCATTTGAAGATCCTAAGTATTAAAAATATTACATAACCTAGTTCTGGATAATTATTTCTGGAACAGATGTCATCTGCAATAGCTGTGTTGTTAGAAGCTCCACTAAAGCATAAAGAACATACTGAATTCAATGGATAATCATGGTGAGTTATCAGCCCATCCTGTCATATATCAGGAAAAAGACAAAAGATTAGTTAAGTGCCTTCATGGTCCCTAAGGTTTTAGGAAGGTGAAAAAACTCAGAGTTGTGTTTAAGATCAAACTCTTACTATTACTTGATATAGATCTAACCCATGTTAATGAACTTATCTAGTAATTCATTTACAAATTTAAAAAAAAATCATGGAAGGTGAAATAACCATTCAGGCACACTTAGTATATTTGGCCACACCTGTTAGCTACAACTAAACCCCTCTCTTGTTACACATGTCACTCAGTGGTGAGTAACTGCCTGCTACTACTGCACATGGGCATATATACACAGAGTGCACTGTATCTCATGAAATGCATAGCAAGACTGAGCAAGATGGAATACAATTTTAGTTCCTTCAAATAGTCCATAGTAAATCCACAAAAAAAAAAAAAAAAATTAAGCCAGCTAATGCACCTGATGTACTAAACCCCCTTTGTACGAAACTCCACATCCACTTCCAGGGTTTGTTAACAATGAAACACTGACACAGCATCTTGATGGATCATTGCATAACTGGTCTTCTCATTCACATGTGAGAATGCAGTTCTACAATACATGTTCTGTTATTTATTACTAAAAGTTATATTCTGTAACTAAGTACATATTCATTGTACCTTTCTTGCTAGTGCTATAAATGTTTACCCCACCACCATTCACACTTGTTGCTTATCCCGAACACAATCACAGTGTCTACTGCCAATGTGCAGTACTATGGAGAAGATTGTCATTGTTCTGCAGTTGTGATATATTTACCACCATTGCTATGTAGCTGACTTGTGGCTCTGTAGCTTGAGAGTTGTGCTTTCACAGCATATCTTTCAGCTGCTTGGGATGCCAGGTTATGGCTTCATTTACTGACATATTGTTGGTCTCTTCAAAATTACCAAGAAGGTCACCAACCAAAGATCAGGCTTTCAATATATTCACATCGACAAATAGGCCAGCTTATCAGGAGAGTGTATCTCAGCCAACTGTAGGTGAAATAGACATTGATAGCTTTCCTATTAATATTCCTAAATCATAACAAAATGTGCATCAGTACAAAAAGAGAAAAAAAAACACTTGTCTTTTATGCTTCCATATCAGATATTGCATGATTTTCCATTTTATTTATTATCCTTCAGCTTTTGCTCTCACCACTAAATACCTCTGGCCTAATGCTGCAAAACTATTTATTTGCATCACTTGTGGCAAAACAGGGAGAAATATATATAATTTCTGGAGCTGTGAATGATCACATCATTTTTTAAAAGAAGATAATTGCAAGAGTACCTTCTGAGTGGTAAAATGGAAAGTCAGCCTTCTGTTCATAACAATATATAAAATATTTTTAACATGATTAATGATTCTCACGGCAGAATACTCCTAGCATCTTGTAAGCACAGGGTAGAATAGTAATAAGAAAGAATGCACCTTATAATCAATGAGATGGCTGCTAAGAGAAGATGAAGTTTGATGGATATGACAGCATGGCTGCCTTCAGAATCAATACAATGACTAGGCTGTGATAAAATACTTTCATTAGGTGATAAAGCTGGCTGTTAGAATGTTTCATAATAGTGTGTATGAAAAAAGTTAACAGTAATAGGAACAAGCAAAGAAACACAGCACTGGAAGGCCCAAATTAGAGGTAGAATGTAAGGGGTAGAAATCCTTCAGGCAGGGTGATAATTTCAATTAATACACCTGTCACTTTTACCTTATATTTCTAGTAAATTAGAAAATCTGATGTATATACAGATCACCTGCCTAAGGGGTGGCTATTAACCAATAGAAAGTTCAGTAAAATGTATTAAAATTGGAAATAATATACCCATTACTGAAAATATGTTGTAGTATTGCTTCACATCCCTGAGACCTAGATACTGGGGGATTGAGGGTGTGATGTGGATGTGTTTCAAAAAAGTAAGTATAGGATAAGCATATCTAAAAATTTGCAATCATTCACATATGAAAAACAATCTTGTGATTCAAAGATTCAAAAAGAATTCTGCTGTAGCATTCTTCTGTGGGCTTAAGAGCTGTGGCATTCCACCGCAGGCTTAATAGCTGTGGCATTCCACTGTGGGTCTAAAATCTGTGGCATTCCACTACAGGCCTAAGAGCTGTGGCATTCAACTATTAGCCTAGGAGCTGTGGCATTCTACCATGGGCATAAGGTCTGTGGTATTCCACAGTGGGCCTAAGAACTGTGACCAAAATGGACTGTTTCTGCAATCATAGAAAAAGCAATTCAGAGACACATCATCTGCAATGAGGACAGACCTCATTATCAGCTAATCTGCATGTATTTGAATCATGTGATGTTAATTCTAGTATTAATCAACACTTTCCTGTGTGGTAATTACTACTGGTGGCCCATGCATCACATTGGTGCAGTTCTTCCTCAGTCATTCTCACAAACACACACACACACACACACACACACACACACACACACACACACACACAACATCATACCTCTTACCTGTTCCTGAACTAACAAAACAACCGCTGCCCATCATAAATCACGTATGATTATAGCAGTCAATAATGACAGATGTTTGAATTTCCTTCTTCTTATTGTTTGGAAGGTGCACTGTGATGCTACATCTGTTACTCTTTCTATTCATTTTTAAGTCCCTCAAAGTAATAAAGAGAAAAAAATGTCCCTGCCAGTAGAACAGAGTGTGTGTTGTAACTTTAAGAAGCATTTCCAAGTGTAGGCACGTGCATATAAATAGTGAGCATGTGCAGGCAGCACTGCCATTTTGAGACAACAGCCAGAGTGTTAAAATGTATGAGTGCAGTAGTCAGTTTGTTTATAAGTTTATTTAAGTTTAAGTTACTAAGCCTTAATCCTGATGTGTTTGTATGCAATAAAGCTGCATGAACTGAACCCACAACTGTTTGTCAGTTTTATCCTGACCGGACAAGCGACATGGTGTCAGAACCGGGACTGAGAGTGCAACTTCTTCAAGTTATGAGAGGCAGAGTTGATGGTGAAGGTATATTGAGCTGGTCGGATGATACAGTGCTCAAACAATTAAAAAAATGACAGAAATTAACTTCAGGTAACCAAAACTTGCACAAATGATTTAGTTTTCCATAGAAAACGATACGAAGCATTCGTAAAGCACAAAACGCATTATTAATCAAATGAAAGACATAAAATGCATTGTTGATTAAACGAAGTGTTTAAAACCATGTTTTTGATAAAATTAACAGAAATACTTGTATGGGGTTCAGAATTAACTCCAATTTGCATAACGAGCATGTTTAAAGTAAACCAAACACAAGAAAAGTATAATAAGCATGGTAAAAGGTCAAATGGGCATAAGGAGTACAATAAAAGGGCAAAACAAGCCTAGAAAAGCAAGGTGACTGCATGTTTTTTAGTAAATGACTGTGTTTTGGCATGAACTACTATTTTGTATTGGCTAAAGTCATTTGAAGCATAATTACAGTTGTTCAAAGTATCTCAGAGTGTGCAATGTATTTGCAGTGTATGCTTTATTACAGTGCCATTATTTCAAATAGTTCACTGTGTGTAAAGTGCAGTTATTTTACAAAGTGCATTCAAAGTGCAGCCATTTTGAAAAGTTTGTAGTGCTTTGAACATTTATTCACAGAATACCATTTCAAAGTGTTTCTTATACTGTACAGAGTTATTTCCCAAATTACATTGATTTTGAAAAGTTTCTCATGCTGTTTAAAGTTCATTTGTAATGTGCAGTCATTTCGAAGTGTTTCCTACTCATTTCTTGTGCTGTACACAGTTCATTTGCAAAGTACAGTCATTTCAAAGTGTTTCTTACTACACTGATAAAGGGTGGTTTCGCAAAGTACAGTGATTTTAAAGTGTCCTTGTGCTACAGAGACTTATTTCACAAAGTGCAGTTGTGCTTTTGGACATAGTTACAAGTTCTGGTATAAAGTTCTGGCACATATATCTATATCTATATATATATATATATATATATATATATATATATATATATTTGTGTGTGTGTGTGTGTGTGTGTGTGTGCATGTGTGTATGCTCGTACATAATTTCAAGCACCATTACTATTATGTGTTGATATGACAGAGGCATTTCACAGACCCAGTCCACTTGTGTTTGATCATAATATTGCAGAGAATTGGAGAGTATTTGAGCAGGAATGAGACATATTCATACAAGCAGCTTTTTCTGACAAAGATGCACATGTGAGGACATTTATTGTGCTTAACTTAGTTGAGTCAGAAGCCATTGAAAGAGAGCATTCATTTGAGTATGCACCAGCAGTGTATGCAGGAGAGGGGAAACTACCATATTGTTGAACTGGCTGAGTAAAGAGAGGACCCTGAGTGATTCAAATGTAAATTTAGAGAAATGTGTAATCCCAAGGCAAATGTTACATTTGAGAGGCACCTATTTTATACAAGAGACCAAAAGCCAGGAGAAGCTTTTGCAGTTTATATCACTGACTTGAGAAATAAAGCTAAAACATGCAGATTTGGTTATTTGACAGACAAGTTGATAAAGGACAGGCTCGTATGTGGTGTTAATAATGCTGCAATGATAAAGATTTTGCTTTGTGACAGTGATTTAATGTTGAACAAAGCTACAGAGATTTGTCAAATCTATGAGCTTATAGAAAGGCATGGAAGTATTCCTGCAAATGATAAGAACATGGTTTCAGCAGCCTCTAGAGCAAGTGTAGACATCATGCAGCATGTGGCTAGCAGAAACAGGCCTAAGTGCATGGCAGCTGCAGCTCCTGCAGCTTTTCCAGGGAGGACATGTATCTTTCCAGCAAGTTCTAAGACTAGCTCAGCAAAATGGATATGGTCAGTGCAGTATAAGGGTGAGTCAATAATATCAAGTCAAGTTTTATTGTTAACTGTCATAATCGTGGTGCCAACTCATGAGTCTAAAAGAGAGAAGTGCTTAGCATTTGGTCAACAATGCCATAAGTGTAAAAACTAGAACCACTTTCAAAAGTTTTGTAACTCAAGCAAACCTCATTCAGTTATTAAGAAAGGTCACTTAAAAATCAAGTTGATCATGTAGAAAGCTGCAACCCTACTTTCTATATAGATGGTATATCAGTGATCAATGAAAAGGTTAATGCAGTAGATTTGTTGGCAAAGAATGAAGTGTTTTGTACTGTCCTGGTCAATGTTAAACCCATAGAGCTTAAAGTAGACACCGGTTCAAAGTGTAATGTTATGTCAGCAGAAACATTTGCTATAGTAACAACTTAATTTTGCTAATTTTGCAAAGCTTGTTGCTTATGGAGGTGAAGAGATTCAAACCAAAAGCTCAGTATTGCTTTCATGCTATTCAGCTGGGAACAGTTACAGCTTGCAATTTTATGTAGTCAGAAGACCTGTGCAGACATTATTAGGTCTCAGAGACAGTTTAGGAATGAAACTGCTTTCTTTTACCAAAGAAGTCCATCATGTAAGCACATGTCCTTGTTCCAGCTTCACTGGTGCTATTTTCTCAGTGTATGCTGATGTTTTCGATGACAAGCTAGGCAAACTTCCAATTGTGTTCTCCATGAAGGTAGGCCTAGAGGTCAGTCCAGTGGTCAGACTGGCAAGACAAGTTCTGATAGCTATGCAGGACAAATTCAAGGTCCAGTTAGATAACATGGTGCAGCAAGGTATGATTAGTCCAGTCACAGAAACAACTGGAGGGGGTGTCTTTTATGGTAGATGCTCACAAGAAAAGCTCAGATGAAATCAGAATATGCATTGACCCAAGAGACTTGAACAAAGCATTACAGAGACCTCATCATCCTATGCATACAGTCAAGGAGGTTGCCACCCTTATGCTAAGTGCCATTGTTTTTTCTGTTTTGGATGCAAAGAGTTCATTTTGGCAAGTATATACATTTGATCTATATAGCAATATGTGACACCTGCATGAATTATTATGTAGGAAAAACAAATCGTCACTTTAAAAACAGAATCTATGACCACTTGTATTGCATTAGAAAATGTGATATCAATAATGCATTATCAAGACATTTGTTAAACAATCCAGGGTGTACAGGCTTTAAATTTGCAATCCTGGAAGTGGTCAAACCAAATCCCAGAGGGGGCAATATAAAGGCAGTTGTGGGAGAAAAAGAAGTGAAATGGCAGATATGACTTAATGCAGCTACACTACCTGGACTTAATGAACTGATACCTACCAAACCCCTTATAAGGACATAATATACAAACAAACATCACATTATAAAATATTAATGTAAACAAATATATAATGTATTTATTTTGACATCAATACATGAAACTTATCTATATATATGGTAAAACACAAGCCTGAGGCATATTATAGTATATTTTAGCAGTGCATATACTGTGTAAATACAAATAGAAGTGAAGTGTATATCTGTTTAAGATAAGGTTGCATATAATTGAATAATTGAGGTTAAAGATTTTTTAAACTTTTAAGGGCAATGTTTTAGACATAATGTTCTGATGATATGATATTTCACTGATGAAAGCTATACTAATCTATTTCTTTCTTCATTCCATGCTTTTTCATTTATCTTTTTTATTCTTTGCCTATTTTTGTATATTCACTGTTTTCCTTTTTCTCTAACCATATTGCAAGATGGTCAATTTTGTTTTAACTACTTACCCTTCTATAAATAAATCTTCTGATACTATGAAATAATCTGTTTCAATTTTATGTATATCCCTTTTGTAAGTCCATGAATTTTTGCCCAAAAGTTTTAACTTGCCATATTTTTAACTTCTAACGTTTTCTTATTACATTCCTTTTCTTTTTACATTTGCCTCTTAAATCACAATTAAGGTATCCTATGATCATAATATTCATATTTACCACTACATAGTCTAGAATCTGATGAAATAAGTGTTCCTTTCTTACAATTAGTATATGGATGTAATGTTATAATTCCATATACTTGTTCTTACCATTTTAAATCTGCAATGGTTAATCTTCCCATTCTTGCTGAAGTTACATCTAATATCTGTGCTGTATTTCTACAGAATATGTCTATTCCAGAACATCGCTCATTTCACAAATTCCATATTATCTTTCCTCCCATAGTTTATCTGATTGTAATCATGCTTCATTTGTTAAAAATATTGTGTATTTTAATGCAATTACATTTACATCATGTGTACTACATCATTCCAAAATCTATATCCTTCTTACTATATTCTTAATATTATTCACATTTACAGAAAACACTCTGACATTTTTATTTTCCCTTTGATTCATGGTTTCACAAGTCCATATCCAATTACTATTCTATGTTTCCTAATAGGCCTTTTTAAGCTTATCCAATTTTCCTCCCAAAGGTGAATATCAAATACTGTACCTTGTGTCTGTGAATCAGACACCTTAACCATTACACCAACCGCAATAATTAGCTGACTATATTCTTTTTTCATCCATTTCCTTTCTTTATTTAGTACTTATCCCTTTTTCAGTCTTTTATCCTTTTACCAATAGAGTTATTTTTTTTCTTTTACTACTTCCCAATTTATGTCTTCTCCATCACTTATTTCAGAACCTTCTTCTATATCCTCTCTATTATTTTTTTCTCATCTATTTTTCTTCTACTACTTCTAAAACATCTTTTCTTTGTTAATTTTATTTTCAGTCTTTTTCTTGTTTCCTTAAAATTATTTTCATTTTTGCAATCCATCCATATATATCCAATGTTATTACATTTATAACATTTCAATTCACTTTTTTGAATTAGATGCCATTTGCACACAAATATATATATTTTTTTCTTTTATCTCAGTTGCTTATCAAATGAGTTTTTATGACACCCCTATTCTCCTCCACATTTATAATGCTTGGAATATGTATATTTTTTCTCTTTCGATTTTTAACTCAGTATTGCAATATCATCCACCAATCCATAAACCACTTTATTTATAAACTTTTACTATGTCCAGTACTTCTTTATATAAAGTTTTCAGATGTCCTTTCAAAGTCTCTCGTTCTACCGCTGTTTGAAATTGTACATACATTTTCTTTTTTTGCTTCCCTGGTTAATGCTATTATCAGATAATTCCATGGGTTACAGTCATTCTCTTCTTCATATTCTCCAAGAAAAGTTTCCAATGAAAAATCAGTCTCAAATTTAATGTCACAAAATGTATCTTTGTTAATAGGACTAAATGCTCTTACCTTAAGTGCTTTTACTCCCAAAGGACCTATTAAATTGTCGATCTCTTCATACCTCTCCATTTCTTTGTCTTCTTTACTTTAAATTCTTACCATGTGCATTCATTTTTCTTTTTTCTTCTGTCTTTTCTGCTAATCCCTTTTTGCCTTATTTTACTTTCTCTGCATATGTTTTCTTTAACATCTCACCACTAGTCTTCAGGATTGTCTCTGCATCCCCCTTTTGTATCTTCTCCATAATGTCCCCCAGGAAACATCTGCTTCATTTTCTGGCTCACTCTGCATCACCAATTCCTTAAGTAAGCCATCCCAGAACCTTTCTGACTGGAGTGTTGTAATTATACATCCATTATTTGCTGACTCATCTCCTGCTCTCTACATCTGCTTCCTTGTTTCTCCGTGCCACCTCTGTGCCTGGAACAGAAACAGGAAGTGCTTCTACAAAATGGGTCTCACTTGCAACAATGAAGAGTAGGGGCTCTTTATTGATTATAATGGCTTATATGCAGTATTTACGTTATATACAATATATATATATATATATATATATATATATATATATATATATATATATATATATATATAGTATTTACAATTGTTTACATCTGACATTTCATCATATAACTTCACATATTTCAATTAATCCTCCCAGCTCTTTTTTTCCACAACCAAAGACTTCTTCAAAATTTCAGACAATATCCATTTCCCATTATATTATATCTCATTCAGTCTATTATTGCATATCACCCATTAAACATAAAACAATTTCACCCATTAAATATAAAACAATTTTCTGTTAATGTTTTCACTTCCTTTTTTATTACCAAAATACCCATATTCTATCATAGTCATGTTTATATCTTTCACAGTTTTAAAACCATCCAGTACATTCATTTCACATAATTTTTCCCACAATTATATTTCTCTTATGCAATTCAATAAAACATGTTCTGTCATCTCAACTTCTTGACAATAGTTCCATACCCTCTCTTGAATACTTTTATAGGGCATATTTGGTTTAACAGGCAGTTTACTTATCATCAGCCTCCACATAAAGTATTTACATTCTTACATTGTTCAGCTACATATAAGCTTTGTTTTAATTGCATTTCTTTTTTCATCATTTAAGTTTTCTAAGGATAGATATAATAGCATTCCCTCATTACATTTCCATAACATTCCTTTCTGTTATTTTCTACATTTCTGCATTTCCTATTTTAATCTTATTTTGATATTCTTTAATCTCATTATTTACATTACTCTTGCATCTTTTCCCATATCTTTATACTTGATTTCAGTACATCATTTACTATGCTCCTGTTTTCTTCTTTTAATCCACACAACACTTTATGCAAGTTTAGTGAAGCTGCATGGACTATAGGATTTATTAACCCTAGTCCTCATTCCTCTTCCTAAACATACAGAATTCCTCTCCTCACAGGATTTAGTGTTGAACCACATATAAATGAAAATATAATCAATAACAGTTCTTTTTCATACTTAGATGGGATCATGTATACACTTGTCAAATAGGCAAACTTACCTAAAAGTTTAATAAATATACATTTTTCTTATATGATAATCTATATGATCTCCAAAATATACATATCTCTTTCAACTTTTGTATGTCTCTGCTGTTGTGCTTCCTTCTTCATATTACTCCCAAATGTTATTCCTATATCTACTTCATCATTCTCTCAAAAATCCCATCCCTTTACTTTTATCCTTATCCTTATTAATGATTAGACCAAGCATATTTGAGTACTTATTTAATTTCCTAATTCCTTGTTCCATCCACTTTTTATTCTTAGTAATTAAAACTATATTGTCTCCATAAGTAAGAAAAACTGCAAATATGTTCCCTCTATTACCCTATACCTTATCATTTTCAACTCTGCATTCATTGTGTTTACAATCACATTCATAACTTCATTCAAATAAGCTACTGCTAGCTGAACAACTTTTTCTTATCCCACACTATTTTTATTTCTTTGCTTAACCATCTATTTAAGATTATTTTAATAATATTATTCTCATACACCGATCTTACAACCTTTATTATTTTATCACTTACATAATAATCTCTTAATATACTCCACAATTCCTCATCTTTTATCAAATGTTTTATTCATATCTCCAACCAATCCTTTAGTTCCTATTTTTTATTTATGATGTTATCTATTACCTATCTTAATATCCACAGTAAATCCTGACTTACTTTCCATTTTTTTCCAAAAATCACAGGATCCATCAATCTATCCATACCTTTCTCTAATATTTTCCCTATTTATTCGCCATATTTTTAATACTATTGGTCTCCTATTCCTGATATATTCCTTCTTCCCCTTATTCCATATAAATTTCGGGTCTATATTATAACATCAAATTTTATAAAGTTCAAATGTTATAATATCGAACCATTTTTTTCGAACGCTGAAAACAGCGAAGGTGCAGGACATCGAATTCTTTCCCAGGAAAAGAATTTGGTGGGCCATTGCTGTGGCTTCACTGTTTTCAGCATTCGATATGTTGGAGCGTTATGGATTGGGTTCAAGTAAGTGTGTGATTGTGTGTAGGTTAGGGTTAGGGGGCAGGTTAGGTGAGTTAGGGTTAGGGAGCAGGTCAGGTAATTGTTCAATTGTGTGTAGGTTAGGGTTAGGGTGCGGGTGAGGTGAGTGTGCGATAGTGACGGACCTTAGGGTTAGGGTCGGGTTAAGGTAAGTGGATAGCTAGTAGTGTATGTAAAGTTTAGTTTAGGTTTAAGTGTAGGATTTTAAGTGTATGTGTGTGGATTGCTGTTTTTTATGTGTGTTTGTGTTGTGTGTATGTTTCTCGGAATAGCGATTTTTTTGACTGTTCGATGTTTGCGGATTTCGGTGTTTAGGGTTCGATATTATAACATTCGATCTTTGTAGATTCTGATGTTATAATATAGACCCATAAATTTCATGGCCCCCATACACATCTCTTTTTTACTTATCCCTTTTTCTAACCATTCAATCAATGCTTCGACAAAATATACTTGCTGCCAGTCTTTCATGTTATAATACATATGATACTCCATTCCATCTATTCCCATAGGTTTCTCCATATCAAGATCTTTTAATATTTCATCCAGCTCTCCTATACTTATATTTTTCCATAATTTCATTCACTTCTTAACTTAACGTATTAACCTCCCATATTTGCCTCTCTTTTGTCTCTGTCTTCTTAAATGTAGTTTTTATATAACTTCAAATATTTTTCTTGCATATTCACTTTTTCTTAGTATTATTTTCAAATTATCTTATTACCTTCTCATTTTCTGTCACAATTTTATTCAAATGCAGAGCTACTTTTTCTTTGTAAAAAGTACATTTGCTTATGTAACATTTTTTTTAATCTTCTTTTGGTTCATTTCATATATTTCCTTGTCCCTTACATAAAAAAATATTATTTCTTAATATTTCTCTATATACTGTTTTATTTAGCAAGCTATATTTTTGCTTTTTTTCCTCTGTTCATTGTCTGACATTCTAAAAAAACACTTTTTATATGTTTCTTTAAAACTTAACCACCAATCAGTCAAATTTTCATAAATATTTTCTCTATTCCAATCATATCTCAAAAATTTGGAACTCAACATCCAGCGCATCATAACCAATGCTAATCTCTCACAGTTTAAAATGCTTGTCAAGGCTTACCTACCTAAGTCTTGGCTTTGCTCTTCTTTACCTCCTGAATGATCATCACCCCACCCATACTTCATACTCTCTCCATTTTGATCTCCTCTTTAGTATGTATTTTTTAACTATATTTATGTACAAGATAATCTCTCTGTACTTTTGACTGTTTTACTTTTATACTAGATATATGTATGTTTTATGTATATATATTGTAATGAATTGAGTTTGTAGTTATTGTAGCTTTTCTCCCTGGTCCTCCCTGAAAATAGGCATCTGCCCAGATGGACTATCCTGGCAAACAAATGTCAAATAAACAAATAATTAAAATGAGTAAATATATTTCTATATGATCTTCCTATAATCAATTTCCTTTTTCTCCTCCTCATTCAAATCTTTTTTGTTTAATCTTTTGATACCTTTACCTATCCTTATATATTCTTCCTTTCCTTTACTTCTACCCATATAGCCAAATGATCTGAAAACCCTGTTTACTTTGTTCCTTTTTTATAATTTTTAAAGTATCAGATGTTATAAAATAATCACTCTCTGTTTTAATCCCCTTTCTTTAATAAGTCCAATGTATATCATCCCATATGTATAGCTTTTTAGTTTTCATTATTTCATATACTGTCTTAACATCATTCTCTTCTTTCTTTCTTTCTTTTCCTTAAATCACAATTAAAACCTCCTACCAGTACTATTTCCATGTTCATTCCTACACTATTTAAGATTGTTTAATCATTTCCTGCCTTTCCTTTTTTAGTGACATATGCATATATTGCAACAATTCTATACACGACTTTCTTATATCTTATACAGTATCTAACACTGTTATTCTACCTAACTTGACTAAAGTATAATCTAGGACCTTAAGTATTTCATTACATAACACCCGACTTCCTGAATATGTATATTTTCCCATATTCCATACAATGCTCCTAAGTCATAAGTTTTCCATCTGCTTCCTTTCTTCTTCTGTCAGGATTCTTGTATCTTCTGGAATAATTACAAGTATATCAGGTACCATACACCATTCTATGACACCTAACCTACTTTTATTTTTTTATACTATTAATGTTTATTGATAAGATTCTCGGGTTCTTTCAATTTATTATATATTCCATCTTATCCCTTACCTTTTTTTATTTTCTTTCATAATTCTTTTCCTATCTTTCGTCCTTCTCCCTATTGAACTTTTCTTTATCTCTTATTATTTTCCAACTACTGTCTTCCACTTCACTTGTTTCCAGTAATGATTCCTTATCATCATTATTTTAATTTTCTTTATTTTCTCTTGTATGGTATTTTGTTTATCATGTTCATGTTCTTGTAGCTGCTCCTTTTGCTCAATATGTAAGCGTTCTTCACAATTAATTGAATCATTCCCCATTTTCCCATATTTTTTTCACAGCAAATCACATTTTTTGTTTCATGCCCCACTTTCCCACAAACAAAATATCTTCTCTTATCCCAATGATTTATTAAATGGTCATTCTTTCCACAAAAAAAGCAGGTTTATTTCCTCCATCAATTATTGCACTCAGAATATGTACAATATTAACCTTTTCCATCTTTAAAATTATTCCACAATCCCACCTCCAGTCCATAAACCTCTATCATCATATATTTTCATAATGTCCTACAAAGTCTTTCAATGCTTCATTATCCACTTCAGCTGGAAACTGTACAGCACTTTTTTTTCTCTTCTCTATTAAAAGTCTGTTAAATGGACTACAGTCTTCCTTTTTTTGAATTTTCTCTAACAAACATTCTATATATTGCCCAGTCTTAACTATAATGTCATAATAAGTCTCCCTATTAAGATGAATAAATGCTCTTACCTCATTGGGTGATATTCCCAAGGGTACAAGTACTGTGTCCCATACCTTATATCTTTTGAGGTATTTTTTCTTTCTTGCTGCTGAACCATACAACATACTTCTTCACAACCTCTCTTCCTCCCACTCCCTCTCTTATTTGCTTCTTACATTCTTTCACCATCAATGCACACAATTTTCTCTCTTCTATAATTTCTCTCACCTCCTCTTCCTGAATCTTGTCCATAATGTCACTCCATGATGCCACCACTTCATTTTCTGATTCATTCTGCATAATAATTTCTTTAAGATAAACATCCTGCAACCCTCCTGATTGGAGGGTTATAACTGTACACTCCAACTTTGACACAGAAAACAGACCTTTTTAAAACAGGTGCTCAGAATCCTGTGAGCATTCAGTTACCTTCATGTCACCATTCTCCTTCCCTCCAACCATCTCCCCCTTCATCGACAACTCATCCGATCCTTCAACCACGATATAATTGTTCAAACAACAGCTGTCCGACTCTGCTCTCTTCTGCACACTCCTCTTATTTTTCCACTCACCATCACACATTTGCACCACCTCTACCTTCTTTCCACTTTCTCAGAGTCACCTTCATGCCAGGAATGAAAACCAGAAGTATATCAGCAAAACAATGTCTAGCAGGGTAAGTTTAAGGTATGTTCGCTAAAGCCCTGGCTAAATTTCCCCAATAGTATAAATACCACCTCAGGTCTCCTTGAAAACAGGCTACTAGCCTAATGGGACTAATCAGGTAAAAAAAATAAATAAATGTAAATTAATTTTTAATAGGGAGTCTGAAAACAGCATCTTTTGTTTTTTGTTTTTATTCCATACATAGACTGATGATACCGGATAGAAATAATTAATCACAAGCCTGGATATGTTGATAGAAGTTATATATACCAGTATTACTGATTCATTTGTTACTGCTGTACTCCCCTTCCCATATTCACATGCCCTGCATTCCCTTTTCCTTTTTAATTACTTTCACTACAGCATGTATTCTTGTTTTACAGAGTCTCTGAGTACAAACATGCATAGATTTTTGCAGCGCTGAACTGATTAACGATATTGCATTAGCCCTCCTGAGCTGCAAAACAACAAGTTATATAAAATGGACAGAGTATATTTATAACAGATAAATAAAATCCCTGGAACATACTTAGCTTGCATGCATGGTATGACAGGTGTGAGCTTAGGTAATATCTTTATGCTGAATTTATATGCAGATATGCTATGAATAAATATACTGTGACGAATAGTGATATTCAATTTCCCCAATGACCATACATAATGGAATTGCATTAATTTAATCACCGCATGGAATGCCAATGGATATGCATGGTGCTTGGGTAACTTGAGAAATGCCTAATATCATGATTATGGCGTACATACCACAGAATTACCAGTTCAGACTAGTAATTGCCCCACAATAGATCTCAGAGATACTAAGTGCATTACCTAAATCAGAAAAAAAAAAACATAAACAATAGTAAGCTTACAGTCCACACACTAAAAAATATCTAACATCTATGTTTTTAATAGTGTTTAAAATCAGATATAGGCAGTCAGTTTCTGAGAAAGTGTTAAGTGTGGACAAACAGAACCACAAGGTCTTAGGTACAAAAGACTGGCAGCTGGAACAAGCTTTGTAGTTGTGTTCCACTCCTAAAAAACAGACCCTGGGTATGCTAGTCTTTGTATGAGAATTGACTGCCAAGCATGCACTTAGCCCTCCTAGCTGACATGTAATACTGGTAAGAAAAACATTTAAGAAATCTAAAGGATGGTTCTCCAGTGGGCATTTTTCTGAGTATTCAAAGCAACAGTACCAATGACCAAATGACAATCAATCTGATAGATATACGACTTGCGTTCAGGTTGGCGGTGAAACAGTCTGCCTATTAATCCCTATACTTGCAAGATGAGGTCAGACAGCAACAGGGAAGATACAGCTCCGGTATCCCACCAGAATGGCAGCAGTTATAATCCATGTGTTAGAGTACTGCAGCAGCAGATAGAATTTATTATCTGCAGCAAAAAGACGTTAGTGTGGGCAAAGCAATGTTGCCAACCTTGTCATCTACTGTTTCATAAGCTGCAAATAATACTTAATATTATCTAGAAAGTTTGAACCTTGCTTTGACAGTGGAACCCTACAAACAAACAATATTTCAAAGGCCATTAGGTATTTCTAACCTATAATTTTCCTTAAAATGGATCATACCTGAAAAGCAAAATGATAAGCTTCATGCTTTGCTCCTCATTCTGACTTTCTCCATCACTAGCTGAATACAGTGTGACTTGAGCAAATCCCTGAGGATGTCTAGTCCTGAATCTATCCTTACAGTCAGAATCTGTAGTCCTGAAATCTATCCTTACAGTCAGAATCTGTACTCCTGAAACCTTTCCTTACAGTCAGAATCTGTAGTCCTGAAACCTATCTTTACCACCAGAATCTGTAGTCCTGAAACCTATCCTTGCCATCAGAATCTGAAGTCCGAAAAGTGTGGTATGAGTTATAGCCTGGTAGTGCAGGGGTGCTGTCTGGAGCCTTGAACCAGGTCTCAGTCACTGCACAGATATCGATGTTCTCCATTTTAAGGAGTGCCTCGAGTGAGTGCATTTTGAGATTTAGACTTCTAGCAATGAGTAGCATTACCCTTATTTTTTGCTTCCCTGTTCCTGTTACAGTGGTGAATTTGTTATTTGAACCTTGCCTAAAAAAGGCACTATAGGGGCTGCAAGAGCCTTAGCCAGTATCCGGAATCTCAGGGGCGACAGGTGCAGGCCACCTGTGGCAAAGCATCGTGGTCTGTCGACCATGTCATCCCAAGCAGACAGATACTGGATCCCTTTAGAATGCCACCAGAAGCTTAGCCAATTGTTGAAGTCAATCATTTTATCCTTGTACTGCGGTATCATTCTGAGTGATGGCAGAATGCTGCTCAAGGCTAGGGTCATACCTGCCTGGGCTACAAGATCAGAGAGCTCTTCCATGTCTCTTTTCATGTAGTCCAGGGAGGTACATTTCAGGTTATCCACACCAACATGGACAATGACAGATTCATATTTGTACTTGTTGTGGAGAGACCTGAGTGTGTGGGTTATGTGGTGGATACTGGCAACCAACAGGCAGCTGACAGTAACCTTCTCCTTGTTTAGCCTGGTGAGTGGGACATCAGTGTGCCTGACTATAGAGTCACCTATGACTAGTGTGTTGGGTACGTTGTTTTGCCTTATTGGCTGTGGTTGAGTGGTACACTGAGTCTGTGGGCTATGTGTCATTTGGGTTGTGTTGGGGGATGGAGGTTGCTTGCGTTTCTGCTTTGGAGGTCTCTGTTGCTTAGGCAGATTATTATTGAGAGCCTCTGTGAATGTTTTTGTGTTACTATTTGTAGATTTTGGTGGTGTAGATTTAGTGAGACTATGTGATGAATGTGGTGTGGTGCAAATGTTTACCTTCTCCTCATGACTGTCAGGTTCAGTCTTGGTTGGAGAGAGCTTTACCTCCAGTTTGACTAGATAAGTGCATCTCTCACAGGTTGTTCCTGGTACTCCAGTTTCCTCCCATGTTACAAAGGCATGCATCTGGAGTCTTTCTCCCTGGGCCTCCACTGAAAATTGGCGTTGTTCCAAGTCAGACTTTCCCGGTTAATAAATGTGAAATAAATAAAATCTATCATGAATTTGTAGCTGCGCAATGACTTCACATAGTATCTTACAGATATAAGGGGTTAGCAAATGCCTGTCTTCTCACCCCACCCAATCAGGGGCAGTAGGTAAATACTTAATAAAGGCATCTTATACATCTTTATACCCCAGCATTGAAATCCTAGTATGTCTTCCATTATACTGACCTAGATATCTTTGCTTAATTACTAAGTACCTACCTGTAGCTCAGTGCTCCATGACAGAAAACTTTAATACCCATCCGCTCGATATACTTATCCATGAAATTAGTGTATTTCTGAAGTCTGTTCAGCGTGTCTCCTTCTATGTGGCAACATTTTTATTTTATATAAGAAAACCTGACCTGTCAGCCTGTAGCCTTATTATAGATCCTTTGGATAAAAGCCATTGGCACTGCTAATACAAGCCCCACTGGGGGCTTCCATCCTGCAAAACAGTGAAAATACATTTGCAAATATATTGATTGCAGGAAATAGTCTCATCTTGTTGGAAATGTTCCTCTCCTTCACATCCCTTCAAACACAACTACCCTGAATTTTTTTGTCTGTTTGTCTGCTGCAAGAAGAAAAAGTATTGCAGTTGGAGAATTCAGTACACAACCTCAATTTGTAACTTTCCTTTGCAGCTTTCTGTGCACAACCAAGAAACATATTGTAGCCTGACAGATTCTGACTGTGAGGATAGGTTTCAGGACAACAGATTCTGATGGTAAGGATAGGTTTCAGGACTACAGATTCTGACCATAAAAATAGGTTTCAGGACTACAGATTCTGATGGTAAGGATAGGTTTCAGGACTACAGATTCTGATGGTAAGGATAGGTTTCAGGACTACAGATTCTGATGGTAAGGATAGGTTTCAGGACTACAGATTCTGACCATAAAAATAGGTTTCAGGACTACAGAGTCTGATGGTAAGGAGATGTTTCAGGACTACAGATTCTGGTGTTAAGGATAGGTTTCAGGACTACAGATTCTGATGGTAAGGATAGGTTTCAGGACTATGGATTCTGATGGTAAGAATAGGTTTCAGGACTACAGATTCTAATGGTAAGGATAGGTTTCAGGACTACAGATTCTGACTGTAAGAATAGGTTTCAGGACTACAGATTCTGACAGTGAGGATAGGTTTCTGGACTACAGATTATGTCTGTAAGGAAAGGTTTCAGGACTACAGATTCTGACTGTAAGGATAGGTTTTAGGACTACAGATTCTGATGGTAAGGATAGGTTTCAAAACTACAGATTCTAATGGTAAGGATAGGTTTCAGGAATACAGATTCTGACAGTAAGGATAGGTTTCAAGACTACAGATACTGATGGTAAGGATAGGTTTCAGGACTACAGATTCTAACTGTAAGGATAGGTTTCGGGACAACAGATTCAGATTGTAAGAACAGATTTCAGGACTACAGATTCTGATGGTAAGGATAGGTTTCAAGACTACAGATTCTGATGGTAAGGATAGGTTTCAGGACTACAGATTCTGTCTTTAAGGATAGGTTTCAGGACTACAGATTCTGATGGTAAGGATAGGTTTCAGGACTACAGATTCTGATGGTAAGGACAGGTTTCAGGAGTACAGATTTTGATGGTAATGATAGGTTTCAGGACTACAGATTCTGAATGTAAGGATAGGTTTCAGGACTACAGATTCTGATGGTAATGATAGGTTTCAGGACTACAGATTCTGACTGTAAGAATAGGTTTCAGGACTACAGATTCTGACAGTGAGGATAGGTTTCTGGACTACAGATTATGTCTGTAAGGAAAAGTTTCAGGACTACAGATTCTGACTGTAAGGATAGGTTTCAGGACTACAGAGTCTGATGGTAAGGATAGGTTTCAAGACTACAGATTCTAATGGTAAGGATAGGTTTCAGGAATACAGATTCTGACGGTAAGGATAGGTTTCAAGACTACAGGTTCTGATAGTAAGGATAGGTTTCAGGACTACAGATTCTGTCTTTAAGGATAGGTTTCAGGACTACAGATTCTGATGGTAAGGACAGGTTTCAGGACTACAGATTCTGATGGTAAGGATAGGTTTCAGGACTACAGATTCTGATGGTAAGGATAGGTTTCAGGACTACAGATTCTGTCTTTAAGGATAGGTTTCAGGACTACAGATTCTGATGGTAAGGACAGGTTTCAGGACTACAGATTCTGATGGTAAGGATAGGTTTCAGGACTACAGATTCTGAATGTAAGGATAGGTTTCAGGACTTCAAATTCTGATGGTAAAGGACAGGTTTCAAGTCTACTGATTCTGATGGTAAGGATAGGTTTCAGGACTACAGATTCTGATGGTAAGGATAGGTTTCAGGACTACAGATTCTGACAGTAAGGATAGGTTTCAGGACTACAGATTCTGATGGAAAGGATAGGTTTCAGGACTATAGATTCTGACCATAAAAATAGGTTTCAGGACTACAGATTCTGACTGAAAGGATAGGTTTCAGGACTACAGATTCTGACCATAAGAATAGTATTCAGGACTACAGATTCTGATGGTAAGGATAGGTTTCAAGACTACAGATTCTGATAGTAAGAATAGGTTTCAGGACTACATATTCTGATGGTAAGGATAGGTTTCAGGACTACAAATTCTGACCATAAAAATAGGATTCAGGACTACAGATTCTGATGGTAAGGATAGGTTTCAGGACTACAGATTCTGACTGTGAGGATAGATTTCAGGACTACAGATTCTGATGTTAAGGATAGGTTTCAGGACTACAGATTCTGATGGTATGGATAGGTTTCAGGACTACAGATTTGGATGGTAAGGATAGATTTCATGACTACAGATTCTGATGGTAAGCATAGGTATCAGGACTACAGATTAGGACTGTAAGGAAATGTTTCAGGACTGCAGATTCAGGCCATAAAAATAGTTTTCAGGACTACAGATTCTGATGGAAGGAATAGGTTTCAGGACTACAGATACTGATGGTAAGGACAGGTTTCAGGACTACAGATTCTAACTGTAAGGATATGTTTCAGGACTACAGATTCAGATTGTAAGGATTGATTTCAGGACTACAGATTCTGATGGTAAGGATAGGTTTCAAGACTACAGATTCTGATAGTAAGGATAGGTTTCAGGACTACAGATTCTGTCTTTAAGGATAGGTTTCAGGACTACAGATTCTGATGGTAAGGATAGGTTTCAGGACTACAGATTCTGATGGTAAGGATAGATTTCATGACTACAAATTCTGATGGTAAGCATAGGTATCAGGACTACAGATTAGGACTGTAAGGAAATGCTTCAGGATTACAGATTCTGGCCATAAAAATAGTTTTCAGGACTACAGATTCTGATGGAAAGAATAGGTTTCAGGACTACAGATACTGATGGTAAGGATAAGTTTCAGGACTACAGATTCTGATGGTAAGGATAGGTTTCAGGACTACAGATTCTGACCATAAAAATAGGTTTCAGTACTACAGATTCTGACTGAAAGGATAGGTTTCAGGACTACAGATTCTGACCATAAAAATAGGTTTCAGGACTACAGATTCTGACTGTAAGGATAGGTTTCAGGACTACAGATTCTGATCGTAAGGATAGGTTTCAGGACTATAGATTCTGACCATAAAAATAGGTTTAGGACTACATATTCTAATGGCAGGGATATGTTTCAGGACTACAGATTCTGACTGTAAGGAAAGGTTTAAGGAGTACAGATTCTGACTGTAAGGATAGATTTCAGGACTACATATTCTGACTGTAAGGATAGATTCAGGACTACAGATTCTGATTGTGAGGATAGATTTCAGGACTACAAATTCTGATGCTAAGGATAGGTTTCAGGACTACATATTCTGACTGTAAGGATAGATTTCAGGACTACAGATTCTCATGGTAAGGATAGGTTTCAGGACTACAGATTCTGACTGTAAGGATAGATTTCAGGACTGCAGATTCTGATCATGAGGATAGGTTTCAGGACTACAGATTCTGATTGTGAGGAAAGATTTCAGGACTACAGATTCTGATGTTAAGGATAGGTTTCAGGACTACAGATTCTGACTTTAAGGATAGATTTCAGGACTACAGATTCTGATGGTAAGGATAGGTTTCAGGACTACAGATTCTGACTTTAAGGATAGATTTCAGGACTACAGATTCTGATCGTAAGGATAGGTTTCAGGACTACAGATTCTGATGGTAAGGATAGGTTTCAGGACTACAGATTCCGACTGTAAGGATATGTTTCAAGACTCAAGATTCTAATCGTAAGGATAGGTTTCTGGACTACAGATTCTGATGGTAAGGATAGGTTTCAGGACTTCAGATTCTGATGACAGGGATAGGTTTCAGGACTACAGATTCTGATGGTAAGGATAGGATTCAGGACTACAGATTCTGACTGTAAGGATAGGTTTCAGGACTACAGATTCTGACTGTAAGAATAGATTTCAGGTCTTCAGCTTATGACTGTAAGGATAGATTTCAGGACTACAGATTCAGATGGTAAGGATAGGTTTCAGGACTACAGATTCTGATGGTAAGGATAGGTTTCAGGACTACAGATTCTGACAGTAAGGACAGGTTTCAGGACTACAGTTTCTCACTATAAAAATAGATTTCAGGACTACAGATTCTGATTGAAAGGATAGGTCTCAGGACAACAGATTCTGACTCTAAGGATAAGTTTCAGGACTACAGATTCTGATGATATGGATAGGTTTCAGGACTACAGATTCTGATTTTAAGGATATGTTTCAGGACTACAGATTCTGATGGTAAGGGTAGGTTTCAGAACTACAGATTCTGATTGTAAGGATAGGTTTTAGGACTACAGATTCTGACTGTAAGGATAGGTTTCAGGACTACAGATTATTATGGTAAGGATAGGTTTCAGGACTACAGATTCAGTTGGTTAGGATAGGTTTCAGGACTACAGATTCTGACTGTAAGAATAGGTTTCAGGACTGCAGATTCTGTTTGTAAGGATAGGTTTCAAGATTTCAGATTCTGACTGTAAGGATAGATTTCAGGACTGCAGATTCTGACTGTAATGATAGATTCAGGACTACAGATGACTGTAAGGATAGGTTTTGGGACTACAGCTTCTGACCATAAAAACTGATTTCAGTACTACAGCATTTGATGGTAAGGATAGGTTTCAGGACTACAGATTCTGACTGTAAGGATAGGTTTTAGGACTACAGATTCTGACTGTAAGGACAGGTTTTAGAACTACAGATTCTGACTGTAAGGATAGATTTCAGGTCTACAGATTCTGACTGTAAGGATAGATTTCAGGACTACAGATTCAGACTGTAAGGATAGGTTTCAGGACTGCAGATTCTGATGATAAGGATAGGTATCAGGACTACAGATTCTGATGGTAAGGATAGTTTTCT
Source organism: Protopterus annectens (assembly GCF_019279795.1). Classification (NCBI taxonomy): domain Eukaryota; kingdom Metazoa; phylum Chordata; order Ceratodontiformes; family Protopteridae; genus Protopterus; species Protopterus annectens. The sequence continues at coordinate 158,371,268 of NC_056726.1, read as the reverse complement.
GGACTACAGAGTCTGACTGTAAGGATAGGTTTCAGGATTACAGATTCTGACTGTAAGGATAGATTTCAGGACTACAAATTCTGACTGTAAAGATTGTTTCAGGACTACAAATTCTGACTGTAAGGATAGGTTTCTGGACTACAGATTCTAACCATAAAAATAGGTTTCAGGACTACAGATTCTGAAGGTAAGGATAGGTTTCAGGACTACAGATTCTGACAGTAAGGATTGGTTTCAGGACTACAGATTCTAACTGTAAGGATAGGTTTCAGGACTACAGATTATGACTGTAAGGATAGGTTTCAGGACTACAGATTATGACTGTAAGGACAGGTTTCAGGACTACAGATTCTGATGGTAAGGATAGGTTTCAGGACTTCAGATTCTGGTGATAAGGATAGGTTTCAGGACTGCAGATTCTGACTGCAAGGATAGGTTTCAGGACTACATATTCTGATGGTAAGCATAGGTTTCAGGACTACAGATTCTGATGGTAAGGATAGGTTTCAGGACTACAGATTTTGATAGTAAGGATAGATTTCAGGACTACAGATTCTGATGGTAAGGATGGATTTCAGGACTGCAGATTCTGATGGTAATGATAGGTTTCAGGACTACAGATTCTGATGGTAAGGATAGGTTTCAGGACTACAGATTCTGATGGTAAGGATAGGTTTCAGGACTGCAGATTCTGATTGTAAGGTATAGATTCTGACTGTGAGGATAAATTTCAGGACTACAGATTCTGATGCTAGTGACAGGTTTTAGGACTACGGATTCTGATGATAAGGATAGGTTTCAGGACTACAGATGCTGATGTTAAGGACAGGTTTCAGGACTACAGATTCTGATGGTAATGATAGGTTTCAGGATTACAGATTCTTATGGTAAGGATAGGTTTCAGGACTACGGACTCTGATGGTAAGGATAGGTTTCAGGACTGCAGATTCTGACTGTAAGGATAGGTTTCAGGACTACATATTCTGATGGTAAGGATAGGTTTCAGGACTACAGATTCTGATGGTAAGGATAGGTTTCAGGACTACAGATTTTGATGGTAAGGATAGGTTTCAGGACTACAGATTCTGATGGTAAGGATAGATTTCAGGACTGCAGATTCTGATGGTAATGATAGGTTTCAGGACTACAGATTCTGATGGTAAGGATAGGTTTCAGGACTACAGATTCTGATATTAAGGATAGGTTTCAGGACTGCAGATTCTGACTGTAAGGTATAGATTCTGACTGTGAGGATAGATTTCAGGACTACAGATTCTGATGCTAGTGACAGGTTTTAGGACTAAGGATTCTGATGATAAGGATAGGTTTCAGGACTACAGATTCTGATGTTAAGGACAGGTTTCAGGACTACAGATTCTGATGGTAATGATAGGTTTCAGGATTACAGATTCTTATGGTAAGGATAGGTTTCAGGACTACAGACTCTGATGGTAAGGATAGGTTTCAGGACTACAGATTCTTATGGTAATGATAGGTTTCAGGATTACAGATTCTTATGGTAAGGATAGGTTTCAGGACTACAGACTCTGATGGTAAGGATAGGTTTCAGGACTACAGATTCTGATGGTAAGGATAGGTTTCAGGACTACAGACTCCGATGGTAAGGATAGGTTTCAGGACTACAGATTCTGATGGTAATGATAGGTTTCAGGACGACAGATTCTTATGGTAATGATAGGTTTCAGGGCTACAGATTCTTATGGTAAGGATAGGTTTCAGGACTACAGATTCTGATGGTAATGATAGGTTTCAGGACTACAGATTCTTATGGTAATGATTGGTGTCAGGACTACAGATTCTTATGTAAGGATAGGTTTCAGGACTACAGACTCTGATGGTAAGGTATAGATTCTGACTGTGAGGACAGATTTCAGGACTACAGATTCTGATGTTAAGGATAGGTTTCAGGACCACATATTCTGATGGTAATGATAGGTTTCAGGACTACAGATTCTGATGGTAATGATAGGTTTCAGGACAACAAATTCTTATGGTAAGGATAGCTTTCAGGACTACAGATTCTGATGGTAAGGATAGGTTTCAGGACTACAGATTCTGATGGTAATGATAGGTTTCAGGACTACAGATTCTGATGGTAATGATAGGTTTCAGGGCTACAGACTCTGATGGTAAGGATAGGTTTCAGGACTACATATTCTGATGGTAAGGATAGGTTTCAGCACTACAGATTCTTATGGTAATGATAGGTTTCATGACTACAGATTCTGATGTTAAGGACAGGTTTCAGGACTACAGATTCTGATGGTAAGGATAGGTTTCAGGACTACAGATTCAGATGGTAAGGATAGGTTTCAGGACTACAGATTCTGATGGTAAGGATAGGTTTCAGGACTACAGATTCTGATGGTAAGGATAGGTTTCAGGACTACAGCTTTTTATGGTAAGGATAGGTTTCAGGACTACAGATTCTGATGGCAATGATAGGTTTCAGGACTACAGATTCTGATGGTATGATAGGTTTCAGGACTACAGATTCTGATGGTATGATAGGTTTCAGGACTACAGATTCTGATGGTAATGATAGGTTTCAGGACTACAGATTCTGATGGTATTGATAGGTTTCAGGACTACAGATTCTGATGGTATGATAGGTTTCAGGACTACAGATTCTGATGGTAATGATAGGTTTCAGGACTACAGATTCTGATGGTAATGATAGGTTTCAGGACTACAGATTCTTATGGTAAGGATAGGTTTCAGGACTACAGATTCTGATGGTAATGATAGGTTTCAGGACTACAGATTCTGATGGTAAGGATAGGATACAGGACTACAGATTCTGATGGTAAGGATAGGTTTCAGGACTACAGATTCTGATGGTAATGATAGGTTTCAGGACTACAAATTCTGATGGTAAGGATAGGTTTCAGGACTACAGATTCTGATGGTAAGGATAGGTTTCAGGACTACAGATTCTGATGGTAAGGATAGGTTTCAGGACTACAGATTCTGATGGTAATGATAGGTTTCAGGACTACAGATTCTTATGGTAAGGATAAATTTCAGGACTACAGATTCTGATGGTAAGGATAGGTTTCAGGACTACAGATTCTGATGGTAATGATTGGTTTCAGGACTACAGATTCTGATGGTAAGGATAGGTTTCAGGACTACAGATTCTGATGGTGAGGATAGGTTTCAGGACTACAGACTCTGATGGTAAGGATAGGTTTCAGGACTACAGATTTTGATGGTAATGATAGCTTTCAGGACTACAGATTCTGATGGTAATGATAGGTTTCAGGACTACAGATTCTGATGGTAAGGATAGGTTTCAGGACTACAGATTCTTATGGTAATGATAGGTTTCAGGACTACAGATTCTGATGGTAATGATAGGTTTCAGGACTACAGATTCTGATGTTAAGGATAGGTTTCAGGACTACAGATTCTTATGGTAAGGATAGGTTTCAGGACTACAGATTCTTATGGTAAGGATAGGTGTCAGGACTACAGATTCTGATGGTAAGGATAGGTTTCAGGACTACAGATTCTTATGGTAAGGATAGGTGTCAGGACTACAGATTCTGATGGTAAGGATAGGTTTCAGGACTACAGATTCTGATGGTAAGGATAGGTTTCAGGACTACAGATTCTGATGGTATGATAGGTTTCAGGACTACAGATTCTGATGGTAAGGATAGGTTTCAGGACTACAGATTCTTATGGTAATGATAGGTTTCAGGACTTCAGATTCTTATGGTAAGGATAGGTTTCAGGACTACAGATTCTGATGGTAAGGATAGGTTTCAGGACTACAGATTCTGATGGTAATGATTGGTTTCAGGACTACAGATTCTGATGGTAAGGATAGGTTTCAGGACTACAGATTCTGATGGTAATGATTGGTTTCAGGACTACAGATTCTGGTGATAAGGATAGATTTCAGGACTGCAGATTCTGACTGCAAGGATAGGTTTCAGAACTACAGATTCTGATGGTAATGATAGGTTTCAGGACTTCAGATTCTTATGGTAAGGATAGGTTTCAGGACTACAGACTCTGATGGTAAGGATAGGTTTCAGGACTACAGATTCTTATGGTAATGATAGGTTTCAGGACTACAGATTCTGATGGTAAGGATAGGTTTCAGGACTTCAGATTCTGATGGTAAGGATAGGTTTCAGGACTATAGATTCTGATGGTAATGATAGGTTTCAGGACTACAGATTCTGATGGTAATGATAGGTTTCAGGACTATAGATTCTGATGTTAAGGATAGGTTTCAGGACTACAGATTCTTATGGTAAGGATAGCTTTCAGGACTACAGATTCTGATGGTAAGGATAGGTTTCAGGACTACATACTCTGATGGTAAGGATAGGTTTCAGGACTACAGATTCTGATGGTAAGGATAGGTTTCAGCACTACAGATTCTGTTGGTAATGATAGGTTTCAGGACTACAGATTCTTATGGTAAGGATAGGTTTCAGGACTACAGCTTCTTATGGTAAGGATAGGTTTCAGGACTACAGATTCTTATGGTAATGATAGGTTTCAGGACTACAGATTCTGACTTTGAGGTTAGATTTCAGGACTACAGATTCTGATGTTAAGGATAGGTTTCAGGACTACAGATTCTTATGGTAAGGATAGGTTTCAGGACAACAGATTCTGACTGTGAGGATAGATTTCAGGACTACAGATTCTGATGTTAAGGATAGGTTTCAGGACTACAGATTCTTATGGTAATGATAGGTTTCAGGACTACAAATTCTGAAGTTAAGGATAGGTTTCAGGACTACAGATTGTGATGGTAAGGATAGGTTTCAGGACTGCAGATTCTGATTGTAAGGTATAGATTCTGACTGTGAGGATATATTTCAGGACTACAGATTCTGATGCTAGTGACAGGTTTTAGGACTAAGGATTCTGATGATAAGGATAGGTTTCAGGAATACAGATTCTGATGTTAAGGACAGGTTTCAGGACTACAGATTCTGATGGTAATGATAGGTTTCAGGATTACAGATTCTTATGGTAAGGATAGGTTTCAGGACTACAGACTCTGATGGTAAGGATAGGTTTCAGGACTACAGATTCTTATGGTAATGATAGGTTTCAGGATTACAGATTCTTATGGTAAGGATAGGTTTCAGGACTACAGACTCCGATGGTAAGGATAGGTTTCAGGACTACCGATTCTGATGGTAATGATAGGTTTCAGGACTACAGATTCTTATGGTAATGATAGGTTTCAGGGCTACAGATTCTTATGGTAAGGATAGGTTTCAGGACTACAGATTCTGATGGTAATGATAGGTTTCAGGACTACAGATTCTTATGGTAAGGATAGCTTTCAGGACTACAGATTCTGATGGTAAGGATAGGTTTCAGGACTACATACTCTGATGGTAAGGATAGGTTTCAGGACTACAGATTCTGATGGTAAGGATAGGTTTCAGCACTACAGATTCTGTTGGTAATGATAGGTTTCAGGACTACAGATTCTTATGGTAAGGATAGGTTTCAGGACTACAGCTTCTTATGGTAAGGATAGGTTTCAGGACTACAGATTCTTATGGTAATGATAGGTTTCAGGACTACAGATTCTGACTTTGAGGATAGATTTCAGGACTACAGATTCTGATGTTAAGGATAGGTTTCAGGACTACAGATTCTTATGGTAAGGATAGGTTTCAGGACAACAGATTCTGACTGTGAGGATAGATTTCAGGACTACAGATTCTGATGTTAAGGATAGGTTTCAGGACTACAGATTCTTATGGTAATGATAGGTTTCAGGACTACAAATTCTGAAGTTAAGGATAGGTTTCAGGACTACAGATTGTGATGGTAAGGATAGGTTTCAGGACTGCAGATTCTGATTGTAAGGTATAGATTCTGACTGTGAGGATATATTTCAGGACTACAGATTCTGATGCTAGTGACAGGTTTTAGGACTAAGGATTCTGATGATAAGGATAGGTTTCAGGAATACAGATTCTGATGTTAAGGACAGGTTTCAGGACTACAGATTCTGATGGTAATGATAGGTTTCAGGATTACAGATTCTTATGGTAAGGATAGGTTTCAGGACTACAGACTCTGATGGTAAGGATAGGTTTCAGGACTACAGATTCTTATGGTAATGATAGGTTTCAGGATTACAGATTCTTATGGTAAGGATAGGTTTCAGGACTACAGACTCCGATGGTAAGGATAGGTTTCAGGACTACAGATTCTGATGGTAATGATAGGTTTCAGGACTACAGATTCTTATGGTAATGATAGGTTTCAGGGCTACAGATTCTTATGGAAAGGATAGGTTTCAGGACTACAGATTCTGATGGTAATGATAGGTTTCAGGACTACAGATTCTTATGGTAATGATTGGTGTCAGGACTACAGATTCTTATGGTAAGGATAGGTTTCAGGACTACAGACTCTGATGGTAAGGTATAGATTCTGACTGTGAGGACAGATTTCAGGACTACAGATTCTGATGTTAAGGATAGGTTTCAGGACCACATATTCTGATGGTAATGATAGGTTTCAGGACTACAGATTCTGATGGTAATGATAGGTTTCAGGACTACAGATTCTTATGGTAAGGATAGCTTTCAGGACTACAGATTCTGATGGTAAGGATAGGTTTCAGGACTACAAATTCTGATGGTAATGATAGGTTTCAGGACTACAGATTCTTATGGTAAGGATAGCTTTCAGGACTACAGATTCTGATGGTAAGGATTGGTTTCAGGACTACAGATTCTGATGGTAATGATTGGTTTCAGGACTACAGATTCTGAATATAAGGATAGGTTTCAGGACTACAGATTCTGACTGTAAGGATAGGTTTTAGGACTACAGATTCTGATGGTAATGATAGGTTTCAGGACTACAGATTCTGATGGTAAGGATAGGTTTCAGGACTACAGATTCAGATGGTAAGGATAGGTTTCAGGACTACAGATTCTGATGGTAATGATAGGTTTCAGGACTACAGATTCTTATGGTAAGGATAGGTTTCAGGACTATACATTCTGATGGTAATGATAGGTTTCAGGATTACAGATTCTGATGGTATGATAGGTTTCAGGACTACAGATTCTGATGGTATGATAGGTTTCAGGACTACAGATTCTGATGGTAATGATAGGTTTCAGGACTACAGATTCTGATGGTAATGATAGGTTTCAGGACTACAGATTCTGATGGTATGATAGGTTTCAGGACTACAGATTCTGATGGTAATGATAGGTTTCAGGACTACAGATTCTGATGGTAATGATAGATTTCAGGACTACAGATTCTTATGGTAAGGATAGGTTTCAGGACTACAGATTCTGATGGTAAAGATAGGATACAGGACTACAGATTCTGATGGTAAGGATAGGTTTCAGGACTACAGATTCTGATGGTAATGATAGGTTTCAGGACTACAAATTCTGATGGTAAGGATAGGTTTCAGGACTACAGATTCTGATGGTAAGGATAGGTTTCAGGACTACAGATTCTGATGGTAAGGATAGGTTTCAGGACTACAGATTCTGATGGTAATGATAGGTTTCAGGACTACAGATTCTTATGGTAAGGATAGGTTTCAGGACTACAGATTCTGATGGTAAGGATTGGTTTCAGGACTACAGATTCTGATGGTAATGATTGGTTTCAGGACTACAGATTCTGATGGTAACGATGGGTTTCAGGACTACAGATTCTGATGGTAATGATTGGTTTCAGGACTACAGATTCTGGTGATAAGGATAGGTTTCAGGACTGCAGATTCTGATGGTAAGGATAGGTTTCAGGACTACAGATTTTGATGGTAATGATAGGTTTCAGGACTACAGATTCTGATGTTAAGGATAGGTTTCAGGACTACAGATTCTTATGGTAAGGATAGCTTTCAGGACTACAGATTCTGATGGTGAGGATAGGTTTCAGGACTACAGACTCTGATGGTAAGGATAGGTTTCAGGACTATAGATTTTGATGGTAATGATAGCTTTCAGGACTACAGATTCTGATGGTAATGATAGGTTTCAGGACTACAGATTCTGATGGTAAGGATAGGTTTCAGGACTACAGATTCTTATGGTAAGGATAGGTTTCAGGACTACAGATTCTGATGGTAATGATAGGTTTCAGGACTACTGATTCTGATGTTAAGGATAGGTTTCAGGACTACAGATTCTTATGGTAAGGATAGGTTTCAGGACTACAGATTCTTATGGTAAGGATAGGTGTCAGGACTACAGATTCTGATGGTAAGGATAGGTTTCAGGACTACAGATTCTTATGGTAAGGATAGGTGTCAGGACTACAGATTCTGATGGTAAGGATAGATTTCAGGACTACAGATTCTTATGGTAATGATAGGTTTCAGGACTACAGATTCTTATGGTAAGGATAGGTTCCAGGACTACAGATTCTGATGGTAAGGATAGGTTTCAGGACTACAGATTCTGATGGTATGATAGGTTTCAGGACTACGGATTCTGATGGTAAGGATAGGTTTCAGGACTATAGATTCTTATGGTAATGATAGGTTTCAGGACTTCAGATTCTTATGGTAAGGATAGGTTTCAGGACTACAGATTCTGATGGTAAGGATAGGTTTCAGGACTACAGATTCTGATGGTAATGATTGGTTTCAGGACTACAGATTCTGATGGTAATGATTGGTTTCAGGACTACAGATTCTGGTGATAAGGATAGATTTCAGGACTGCAGATTCTGACTGCAAGGATAGGTTTCAGAACTACAGATTCTGATGGTAATGATAGGTTTCAGGACTTCAGATTCTTATGGTAAGGATAGGTTTCAGGACTACAGACTCTGATGGTAAGGATAGGTTTCAGGACTACAGATTCTTATGGTAATGATAGGTTTCAGGACTACAGATTCTGATGGTAAGGATAGGTTTCTGGACTTCAGATTCTGATGGTAAGGATAGGTTTCAGGACTACAGATTCTGATGGTAATGATAGGTTTCAGGACTACAGATTCTGATGGTAATGATAGGTTTCAGGACTATAGATTCTGATGTTAAGGATAGGTTTCAGGACTTCAAATTCTTATGGTAAGGATAGCTTTCAGGACTACAGATTCTGATGGTAAGGCTAGGTTTCAGGACTACATACTCTGATGGTAAGGATAGGTTTCAGGACTACAGATTCTGATGGTAATGATAGGTTTCAGCACTACAGATTCTGTTGGTAATGATAGGTTTCAGGACTACAGATTCTGATGGTAAGGATAGTTTCAGCACTACAGATTCTGTTGGTAATGATAGGTTTCAGGACTACAGATTCTTATGGTAAGGATAGGTTTCAGGACTACAGCTTCTTATGGTAAGGATAGGTTTCAGGACTACAGATTCTTATGGTAATGATAGGTTTCAGGACTACAGATTCTGACTGTGAGGATAGATTTCAGGACTACAGATTCTGATGTTAAGGATAGGTTTCAGGACTACAGATTATTATGGTAAGGATAGGTTTCAGGACTACAGATTATTATGGTAAGGATAGGTTTCAGGACAACAGATTCTGACTGTGAGGATAGATTTCAAGGCTACAGATTCTGATGTTAAGGATAGGTTTCAGGACTACAGATTCTTATGGTAATGATAGGTTTCAGGACTACAAATTCTGATGTTAAGGATAGGTTTCAGGACTACAGATTCTGATGGTAATGATTGGTTTCAGGACTACAGATTCTGGTGATAAGGATAGGTTTCAGGACTGCAGATTCTGACTGCAAGGATAGGTTTCAGAACTACAGATTCTGATGGTAATGATAGGTTTCAGGACTACAGACTCTGATGGTAAGGATAGGTTTCAGGACTACAGATTCTGATGGTAAGGATAGGTTTCAGCACTACAGATTCTTATGGTAAGGATAGGTTTCAGGACAACAGATTCTGACTGTGAGGATAGATTTCAGGACTACAGATTCTGATGTTAAGGATAGGTTTCAGGACTACAGATTCTTATGGTAATGATAGGTTTCAGGACTACAAATTCTGATGGTAATGATTGGTTTCAGGACTACAGATTCTGATGGTAAGGATAGGTTTCAGGACTACAGATTCTGATGGTAATGATTGGTTTCAGGACTGCTGATTCTGGTGATAAGGATAGATTTCAGGACTGCAGATTCTGACTGCAAGGATAGGTTTCAGAACTACAGATTCTGATGGTAATGATAGGTTTCAGGACTTCAGATTCTTATGGTAAGGATAGGTTTCAGGACTACAGACTCTGATGGTAAGGATAGGTTTCAGGACTACAGCTTCTTATGGTATGGATAGGTTTCAGGACTACAGATTCTTATGGTAAGGATAGCTTTTAGGACTACAGATTCTGATGGTAAGGATAGGTTTCAGGACTACAGACTCTGATGGTAAGGATAGGTTTCAGGACTACAGATTCTGATGGTAAGGATAAGTTTCAGCACTACAGATTCTGTTGGTAATGATAGGTTTCAGGACTACAGATTCTTATGGTAAGGATAGGTTTCAGGACTACAGCTTCTTATGGTAAGGATAGGTTTCAGGACTACAGATTCTTATGGTAATGATAGGTTTCAGGACTACAGATTCTGATGGTAAGGATAGCTTTCAGGACTACAGATTCTGATGGTAATGATAGGTTTCAGCACTACAGATTCTGTTGGTAATGATAGGTTTCAGGACTACAGATTCTTATGGTAATGATAGGTTTCAGGACTACAGATTCTGATGGTAAGGATAGCTTTCAGGACTACAGATTCTTATGGTAAGGATAGGTTTCAGGACTACAGATTCTGATGGTAAGGATAGGTTTCAGGACTACAGCTTCTTATGGTAATGATAGGTTTCAGGACTACAGATTCTTATGGTAAGGATAGGTTTCAGGACTACATATTTTGATGGTAAGGATAGGTTTCAGGACTACATATTCTGATGGTAAGGATAGGTTTCAGGACTACAGATTCTTATGGTAAGGATAGGTTTCAGGACTACAGATTCTTATGGTAAGGATAGGTTTCAGGACTACAGATTCTTATGGTAAGGATAGGTTTCAGGACTACATATTCTGATGGTAAGGATAGGTTTCAGGACTACAGATTCTGATGGTAATGATAGGTTTTAGGACTACATATTCTGATGGTAAGGATAGGTTTCAGGACTACATATTCTGATGGTAAGGATAGGTTTCAGGACTACATATTCTGATGGTAAGGATAGGTTTCAGGACTACAGATTCTGAAGGTAATGATAGGTTCCAGGACTACAGATTCTGATGTTAAGGATAGGTTTCAGGACTACAGATTCTTATGGTAAGGATAGCTTTCAGGACTACAGATTCTGATGGTAAGGATAGGTTTCAGGACTACAGACTCTGATGGTAAGGATAGGTTTCAGGACTACAGATTCTGATGGTATGATAGGTTTCAGGACTGCAGATTCTGATGGTAAGGATAGGTTTCAGCACTACAGATTCTGTTGGTAATGATAGGTTTCAGGACTACAGATTCTTATGGTAAGGATAGGTTTCAGGATTACAGCTTCTTATGGTAAGGATAGGTTTCAGGACAACAGATTCTGACTGTGAGGATAGATTTCAGGACTACAGATTCTGATGTTAAGGATAGGTTTCAGGACTGCAGATTCTTATGGTAAGGATAGGTTTCAGGACAACAGATTCTGACTGTGAGGATAGATTTCAGGACTACAGATTCTGATGTTAAGGATAGGTTTCAGGACTACAGATTCTTATGGTAATGATAGGTTTCAGGACTACAAATTCTGATGTTAAGGATAGGTTTCAGGACTACAGATTCTGATGGTAAGGATAGGTTTCAGGACTGCAGTTTCTGACTGCAAGGATAGGTTTCAGAACTACAG